>NC_035435.2:112023046-112203665 GCF_002127325.2 Helianthus annuus
CTTTAATACAAATACATCTACCTTAATATTAGATAGGAAATACAAAGAGGAATTAAGTTATTGCAGTTTTCAGGACGAAGGGAGTAATAAAAGTCCATACTGAAAAGCCGGTGGAACGAAGGAGTCTAATACATTGTTTATGTCAACTGATTTTATTGTTAACATCCATTTGTGGCTAAAGACAGATATACAATTTGTTAACAATGTTCCTTCAATTATCTTTGTCTCTTTAAAGAATATCTTTGTGAACAACAATGTGATCCACTGATCCTTCAAGTATAAATAACTATCGCTTTCAATCAAAATATCACAAGCTTAGTCCATCTCTAAAGCTCTCTCTCAGCATTACTTATTTCCATACACTTTTAACACACATAAAACCTTTTAACTTCAATGGCATCCATAAGAATGTATGCTAGCATTCTCGTAGTTATGAGCCTTTTAAGTCTTGGATCATCCGAGACTGGGATTGGAACCATCAATGATCCTCCATACTAATTAAGACATATACACCATACGTAAGTCATATAACAAGTTTACATTGTAATTACAGCATCAGCTTGTTATGGGTTCCAAGATCAAGGAGTAATGATAGCAGCTGCGAACCAAGATTTATGGCAAGGTGGAGCTGCTTGTGGGAAAAACTTCCGAGTGACTTGCACAGGTGCAACCAACCAAGGTGTACCACATCCTTGTACGGAAACCCCCACGGTTACCGTAATGATCACCGATTTCTGCCCGCCTCCTGGTTGCAAGGGCGACCTTGACTTGTCACATGAAGCCTTTTCTACCATTGCTGATCCAAGAGCTGGAGGAATCAAAATCTCTTACCAACAGTACGTCAGCAATTACTTGTTCTATATTTTTGTTTTCTTTAACAATATATTTTCCTTGTTTCACAACAATATGTTCATTTTATTTGTGCATTAGGGTGTGAAGAAGAAGAAGCAGCATAACCAAAGCTGCATTCGAAGATCTTTAAATAATAACTCTACTGGCCTAGATCGAAAGGCATTTCCAATCATTTCAACTTTTAATTTTCATTTTGCTTTGATGTTAGTGTTCTCTTCTTTTTATTGTACGTTAGTTGCTACATCATGAATTCAAGGTGCGTCTTCATAAATATAAATCTTGACCTCCACTTAAATTGTATGAAAATACTGAAGAAAACATGATATTAGCTGTGCCAAGTAAAAGGATAATAACTTTTTCTAACGGCAAGAATTCTATATAAATACGGGTCAGCAAAAAGCTGAAACACCAAACAAACAAGACCTACTTGATTACGTCATGAACGTTAAAATTGCACCAGCTCTCCAATTATATAATACTCTAATTTACAACAATTGTAGGCATTGACACTTCTACTTTTGGCTTCCTTTATGGTAAAGTGGTTTTTCTTGAAACCATGGATTGAGTTCTTGGATGAGTTGGATAAACTTCACGTACGGTTTTCTCTCCCTCTCTAAAAAAGTGAGGCTGTCATTCTCTCTCTCTCTCTCTCTCAACAGCTGATTCTCTCTCTAAAAATCTCTGCAACGGCCGCGCCATTGTTACCGTTTTTATAAGCACTGGTGTGTTGGCCTTTGGCCGGTGGTGATAAAGTAGTGTGGTGGCGATCGCTGGGGTGCATCCTCCTTCCGCGCCGCCATCTCCGCCATTGTTGTCGGTTTTTAGATTCACCGGTATGTTGGCCTTCGGCCGGCAGTGATGAAGTGTTGTGTAGTTGTTTCTACTCTTTGCTTCTGCAGTTTTTAAGGTGGTTTTGTAAGGAACCATGGCTTCGTTTTTTGTGGGTGTCCTTTCGGTTTAAAGCTTATACCCTCTACGGTGGTGAAGCCGGTGGGTTAGCCCATCGGCCGGTGGTGATGAACCCGGTTTGGACAGTTGGTGTATGCGAGTATTTAACCGGTGATGATGGTTGCCTGCTACTTGGCTTGGCACCTCCGGTTGCAACCGTAGCGGCACTGAGCCGTGCGTATATGATGGCAATGATGGGTTAGCCCATCGGCCGGTGGTGATGAACCTGGTTTGGACAGTTGGTGTATGCGAGTATTTAACCGGTGATGATGGTTGCCTGCTACCTGGCTTGGCAACTCCGGTTGCAACCGTAGCGGCACTGAGCCGTGCGTAGATGATGGCAATGATGAAGTTTGAGTCTGAGCCTTTTGTTTTCGTTTTTTCTTCTTTTTTTCGAGTTTAATAAAGAGTTTATGTTGGTGGTGGTTGGTATTTTTGGGTGTTTTGGTGTTTTTTGGGTTGCCGGCTCACTTGGTTTGCATTTGCATATTTGTGAGCTTTCTCTTGGACCTCATTTTGGTTACATCTTGCACACTACTTGAATGTTATGTAACTTTTGAATCTTAATATGAATATGATATGTTCTGTCTTGATTTGGATGTCGTCTTTTATCAACTTGATATAATAGACCATGTGTCAATCAATTTAAACTTTTTATTGGAATGATTTGGTTGCATATTGCATATAGACCAGCTCATGTATTGGCTTCTATTCTCTACAATGATATCATATGTATTGGGGATGAATTACTTTAACATATATCACTTCAAGTATCCTGCATATCTACCGATTACAGCTAGCTTTCAAAAGTTTCAGATGTTTAATGAGAATTTAATATAATGCTATATTATTGGGCATATATTATATATGAATTTTTGTGCTACTCACAAGGTCCTCATCACTGTTGAAGAAGGTTCCAGTAGAGGATCCAGCTCACATGTTGCACATTACTTGGTCTTCAATGGTTTACTTGATGGATACCTCAAGGTATGTGCCTAAATTCTATTTTAAACTATATAAAACATATTAGAAAAAGTGATTTATTATTATGGATTGTTTATCTTTAATTTCAGTGGAGAGTTATGACATTACCTGATCGATGTAGATCAAACATACCAGATTGAGGAGGCTGGTAACCAAGTTTAGTCCCGCCGATGAGCGCGTGTATTGTTTTTGGACAATCATTGGTGTTTAAGAAAGCGTGTGCCTGCTGAGACACTATCTTATGTAATTAACTCAATTGATGCAACTCAATGACAACCGATTGATTATAGATATAAATATAGCCCCCGCCGCATCGCGACGGGTTGCGTTTCTAGTTTAATACAATTTAAGACGTGAAATTTGGACCTGCATTTAAATCAAAGAAAATAGACATCTTTGATATTATACACACGGAAAAGAGGTTGGTATCGTTGTTAAGCTTTAGGAGATGCATTGAAAAAGGATTTATGTGGTCAGATTAAATATACAATTGTTTTCAACACCGTCTTAAAGTACCATAAAATCAAGTCTTATTAGACGGTGTTCAATTTTAACACCAGCTTAAACTTGATAAACACCGTCTTTTAATATCAAAACATTTCAAATATTAATTAAAACAAATATTTTTTAACACCACCTTATAAACATTGGTTGAAAAAAAACATTTACAATAAGAAAGGTTTTCTAGAAATACATCAAGCTTACTGTTGGTGCACTTGTGTCTGTACTTTGTCTGTGTTCGGTCTGTATGAAAACGATGTCCTAAGTCAGTCTGTAAGTTGACCAAGTCAACTATCCTCCTAGTTTGACTTGGACAACATGATGTTGTCTGGATCGAAGGATAGCCTCGAAGGATACAACTGATCCTTCGAGGTGCTCGAAAGATATGGTTCGACCATGGTTCAACCATTAGACATCGAAGGATGATCCTTCGATGTCCATGCTGATCGTTCGAGCTCCCTGTCATCGATAGATGATCCTTCGGACCATCTATCGAGTCCTTCGACCAGATCTGCTTTGTATGGGTATAAATACCCATGCAGTGTGTTAGTGTTAGAGATAGAATGCACACATAGAGAGTTAGAGAAACTCTGCTGAAATACACACACACACACTTTAGAGAGTTTGCAAACAGATTGTAAACCTTGTGCTTGTAACCGTAAACCTTCATACGTATTAATACAATGGTGTTAATCGGTGAACTTTGTGTGTTCTTGTGTTTGTTCTTGCTTCATCCCGGTTTGCCCGCTAGCTTGGATTCCGCACTCGCTAGTGGGTTAGTATAACAAGGTTTAGGTTGTTCTCGATCCTCCGAGAAAAGGGACCTACAAGTGGTATCAGAGCCTCGCTCTTTACCTTGTTTAAAACCGGTTTGTTCGAGTTCTTTGGTGTGTTTGGACACTTGGTTTAGCACTCGTTTTTGGTAGTTTCCTTGCATTTTGAAACTGAAAAACGGCTACTAAACCTATCGGGAGTGTTCGGGGTCGGTTTGGGTAACATAAAAATCGTTTTTGTGAAACTTTGATTTTTCCGGCCATTTTTCCGGTGGTATCTCCGGTGACTGTTCTGGATAGGGTTGTGTCCATTTTTGGTAATATTTTTGAAAGTCAAAAAGGTTGGTGAAAAGGTGTGTCTGAACATACCTTTCTGCCGAAAGTTGGTACACCAACCTGTCACTTTTCTCACCAACCCATCAGTACTTTCGGCAGTGTGTCAGAGCACTCGAAAGATATCCTTCGACATCGAAAGATATCCTTCGACATCTTTCGATCAAAGGCAGCTCGAAAGATAAGCATCTTTCGTTTAGTCTTTCGAAGTCTAAGGGTTATCCTTCGTAGTTGGAATCTTTTCGAAAGTTGGTTGTCCGAAAGATAAGGATTCATCTCGAAAGATAAGGATCTTTCATTGTGAATCTTTCGAGATCAGTATTCGAAAGATATAGATCTTTCGAACTGTGAATCTTTCGTGATAATCAGTCGAAAGATAAGGATTTTTCATTGAGAATCTTTCGAAGACTTTGCTCGAAACTCAACAGTAATCTTTCGATCACTGTTGATCCTTCGAACAAGTCTTGATCTTTCGATCAGATTGTATCTTTCAATTGTTGTCTGTTTGTTGTTAACAGTTTGTGGTGTGTAGGTCATCTGTTAATCTTTGATCAAAATGAGTTGCACAAGTCCTTGGGATTGGAGTACGGATCCACAACCAGATCTGAAACAGATGTCGATGGCTGAATATATGACGAGTGCCATTCCTAAACAACAACAATCAATAAGTTCATGCCAATGGGCTTTGGTATCCAATCAAAGTCAAAGTCTTCAGAATCTTCTGATTAGTGAGAGTGAAACAGGCAGTAACAATCGTCCACCAAAGCTGAACCACATGAACGATTTTCCGTCATGGAAAGGCCGCTTTCACACATATGTTCAAGGACAAAGCACCGACCTTTGGATGTGTTTTGTCAATGCATTCAATGAAAGTCTTGAAAGTAGAGCATCCACTTCAGAAGGTTACGCCAACATGCTTGAAAATGACAAGAAGGCTTATGAATTGGAGAAAAAGGCCTATGCCATACTTACTCAAGCACTCAACAAAGACATCTACCATCAGTTTTCATATTGCAAGACCACGAAAGCATTGTGGGATGCCTTAGTTGCTAGAGGAGAAGGCAATGCAGCTGCTCGAAAGTCTAGGCATGATTTGTTGAAGAAAGAATTTGAATCTTTCCAGTTTTTGGAAAACGAGACTCTGAATGATATGACCACACGTTTCTATCATTTGATTAGTGAAATGTGTGCTTATGGGGTGGCAGCTACTCAACAAGACATGGTGAATAGGTTTGCTGACGCCCTACCCCCAAAATGGAGTTCGTTTATTGAGTTGTTGAAGCATACTAAAGCTCTAGATGAGATTAACATCTATGAGTTCATTCAGAAGCTGGAACATAAAAATGATGAAGAAATTAGGAAAGCAAGGCGTGCTCCAGCTCCTCAGAATACAGAAATGTATTTGCCTGGTTTTGGTCCTTCAGCTAGTTCTAGTTCTGTTCAGCAACCGAAGCTTCAAACTGCTTTTGTGTCCAATACGAGTTCCTTTCCATTTCCTCAATCAACAGCTGCTCCACCACAACCTCAATTCGATCCGAGGTCTTACATTCCTGTTCCAACACAGCCACAACCACAACCTCAACAACAACAACAGCAAGCTCACTATACAAGCAATCCTCAACCTCAATCCCAAAGTCATCACACGATCCGAGTCGACAACTCAAATCTTTCACACCTTAGCATTGAAGTTGCTAAGGAACATATGGAAATTATCAACACCATGGTCAGTGCTTACTGTGGTTTGGTAGCTGGTCAGCTTGGAAACATCAACATGACCAATGAAGATTATGATCAGATCGACAAGGAAGAGATGGAGTTGATGGATATTAAATGGGCTTTTGCTAGTGCGGTTAGAAGGGCAAAAGATTTCATGGCACGAACTGGAAGAACTTCGTTGGAAGGAAAGAAAAACACGAAGTATGGGTTTGATATTAATGCCGTCACGTGCTTTAATTGTGGGGAGAAAGGGCACTTTAAACGTGAGTGCACTCGACCAACAAAACACGGCAATCACAACCCTTTCAGAAACCAGACGAATGTGAATGCCCAACAAGAAAACCGTGAACGGAGGATGGTGGCAGTGAATAACAATCAGGGACAGCCTGGAGCTACCAATCACAATCGGGCTTTGGCTGTTCAAGCTGATGAAGGATGTGACTGGTCAGTTCAGTTTGGTGAAGGTGATCAGGGAAGCGGAGCTGCATTGTATGCTAAGGTGATCGAGCATATTCATAAAGAAGAATCTTCTGGGAGCGATGACAGTTCTGGTTATTCTGGAAGCTCGGATGAAGAAGGCTCTGTTTCTGGGGATAATCACTCAGAGCCTGATGTGAATGAAGAAGGAGATGATGATATACAGGAGCTACTGAATGAAGCTGATGAGCTTAAATGTCAGAAATCAATTCTGATTAGGAAGGCTGCTGCTACATCAACGGAAATGGAAAAGCTATTCTCTGAAGATGGAGCTTTTTCTTTTCAAACTGCCTTTATGGCAAATGGTTCAGCCTCTACTAGTCAGGTAACTTCTGAACCTCCTGCTCCTAGTATTTGTAAATCATGTGCAGAGATGAAGCTTGAATCAGAAAAGCTTCATAGTCATAACCAGAATTTGGTTATTGAACTGTCAAAATGCCAAGAGGCAAACATGGCTTTAACCCGGAATGAAAAAGAATTTAAATCTGTAATAGAAACATTAAAGAAAAATGTGTCCGAGGTTAACAAAGTAGTTTACCACAAACAAGTAAGTATAAACGAATACATTAATCTTGTGGAAGAAACTAAGAAGCAGTTAGCCATTGCCCAATGCAAGCATGATGCGATCAAACAGAAATTGGATAGTTATTCTAACTCCCGATTTGTGCTTGATCACATCATAGACGTTCAACAACTGAAAGGTAACGTGAAAGGTGTAGGGTATAAGGCGTGTCCACCCCCCTTGATGGACAACTATACCAAGTTGCCCGATGAAGAAGAAATGCCTCGGTATGAACCCAGTGTGCCTTTGAACTTTGAGGAATTTTCTACTGGCCTAGGGTTCAAACCGGACAGTTCTTCAAACACAGCCCCTAAGGAACAAGAAACTTCACCATCCATGAAACAAAGTCCTCCAATTATCGAGGACTATGAGACATCGGATGATGAATCAGAAGTGGCTGTAAGTGATCAGGATAAATCACTTAGCAAGATGAAAGGAGTAGATATTCCACGAGAGAATCACATCCTTTGTGATCCTGATACTCCTGAGGTTCCATCTGTTAAGAAGCAAGTGATTGATCCTGTCAAGGTTGATAAGGCAGATGTGTCTACTGTTAAAAGCAGTAATGTGTTGTACACTTTGGTTGGAGATAATAAAATCTACTCAGATCATGTTTTTCCAATTAAGAATGTAAATAAATCTTTGATTGACAAAGTCTTTGAAGACAATACAAACAAATTTTTGGGAAAAACACTTCCGGGAATTGTGGTAACACAATGTGATCCAATTCCTAAGGCTGAGATTAGGAAACAGTTTGGGAATCAAAAATCTCCAACCACTCAACAACCGACTGCTTCTAAGGGTAAACAACAACAACGAGCTCCAAAGCCAAAGGCTAAGGTTGAATCAAAAGGAGCTCGTTACATGAAGAAAGGAAAAGATGTTAAATTTGTAGCATCAAAGGGTACAGATAAAATTGAGACTTTTGAAAACAAATCAAACACTGATTTTGTACAACAAGTCAAAATTTTGAAACGTAACAGTGATAACAATTACACCCAACATACAAACGGGTGTGATGAAAGAGCAAGTACCTCAGGTTCTACAAGTTCAACATCTGGTGGTCGATCAAGTTCTCCTAAGTCTGTTGAAAGGAGAACTTGTTTCAAATGTGGAGAAATTGGGCACATTATCAGAAACTGCCCAAATGCTCCAAAGAAGAAATTGGTTGAAAAGGCTCCACCTGAAACAGTTCATCCTCAACGTCGGTCAGTTTCACCTAAACAAGATAAACGAACTGTAAAAGAACAAGAAACTAAACAACGACGTAAGAACTTAAAAACTGTTGAAAAAGCTTTAAAACCTGAAGTTAAAACAGTGCAAAAGGAACCAAGTGTGTCACAGCCTGCAAAACCAGAATCTTCAAAAACTGGTAGGCACAGACAAACTTGGTTACCTAAGTCGGGTGACAATTCGGGGGGAGCAGTTGTTCTTGAAAACCATCAAGAGATAGAGCTTACGTATCGTGATGCCAAGGGACGACCCAAGACCACTAAGGCTTGGGTCCCCATTCTCAACTGATGTGTTTATTTGACATGTGCAGGATGTTCTAGGAGGAACTATTAATAGTCATTGGATTGTTGATAGTGGAGCATCCAGGCACATGACTGGCGACTTACGGCTCCTATATGACGTGAGAAATATTAGAGGAGGGTATGTTGCTTTTGCGGGTGATAAAGGCGGGTACATCACTGGAGAAGGAAGTATCTCCAATGGCATCGTGTGCTTTGATAAGATCAATTATGTGAAGCAAATTGATCACAATCTTCTCAGTGTGTCGCAAATCTGCGATAAAAAGTTCTCAGTGATTTTTGATGATGCTGGCTGTTATGTGCTGAAGCCTGGATTCAAAATTCCACAAGAATGGATTCTCTTATCGGCTCCGAGAGTTAATGATCTTTATATACTCGACATGAGCCAGGCGATTACAACATCTGCACAAGTTACTTGTTTTGTCTCAAAAGCCACAGAAAAGGAGTCTATATCTTGGCACAGAAGAATGGGACACATTCACTTGAGGAAGATGAACCATTTGGTGAAAAATAATCTTGTGAATGGTGTGCCTGTAAGAAGTTTTCATTTGCAAGATATCTGTGTCTCGTGCCAAAAGGGGAAGCAAACGAAGAAGTCTCACCCTTTGAAGAAAATAAACACTGTCAGCATGCCTCTCGAACGTCTTCATATGGACCTTTTTGGACCTATGAAGCACAAGACAACGTTTGGTGATGCTTATTGTTTAGTAGTTACTGATGACTACTCTAGATTTTCTTGGGTATCTTTTATGGCACACAAAAGTGAAACTCCTGGCATCCTCAAGGATCTTCTTACAATGTTAGAAAATCTCTATACGTTGAAAGTGAAAAGGATCCGAAGCGACAATGGAACAGAATTCAAGAATCAAGTTATGGATGAGTTTTGTACTTCTAAAGGCATTCTTCATGAGTACAGTTCTCGTTATACTCCACAACAAAATGGTGTCGCTGAGAGGAAGAATCGAACTATTATTGAAACTGCAAGAACAATGTTAGTAGAGTCGGAACTCCCTATTCAATTCTGGGGAGAGGCTGTATCGGCTGCTTGCTACACGTTGAACAGAGTTCTTACAGTTAAGAGACATGGCAAGACTTGTTTCGAACTCCTTCAGAGAAGGAAACCGGATCTTTCTTACCTTGAACCGTTTGGTGCTCCTTGTACTATGATTGAGCCGGATGGAAAGTTTGGTGCAAAAGCTATCGAGGGTTTCTTCCTTGGATATGCTACTCCGAATTTTCGTGTTTGGAATCTAGCCACTAAAAAGATTGAGCTATGGAGCGAAGTTAGGGTTCAAAGGTACACGAGTCCTGTTAGGGCTCCGGGTGATCCGTGGATGTTCGATTATGATGGGCTATTTGACTCCTTCAATCTGCCAACCTTTGACGAAGAATCAGCAGCGGCTCGGATGTTGTTGGAAAGTGACAACGCTGCTGTCTCGCCATTGGTTAGACCTATTGTTGTTGATCCTCAAGCTTCTACGTCAGTCAACAATATGGTTCAAAATGAGGTTTATGAAGATGCTGCTGATTATAATGACTCTTCTGAAGATGATGAATATCATGATGCAGCCGAAGGATCTTCAGCTCCAGCTGCTCCTGTTCAAGGTGCCTCTGGTGATACACCTCATACGCAGAATGTAGATACTGCTGAAGGGAATGCATCCACCTCTACCCACATTCCTGGTGTGGAGTTGGTTGTTGATCTTAATCTGAATAATTTGGGTATCAATGCTCGTGTGCCAGATAATCCTGAAATGAGGATTCACGATACCCATCCACAGCAGAATATCATAGGAGATGTCCATCGCGGTGTGCAGACGCGTAATCAGCTGAGAAACAACCGGAATGCTGGTTTGTATTCAGCTATAAGAGAATCTGGTCAACAGAATGACTGGTCCTTCGCGTGTTACGTGTCACAAGAAGAACCAAAGTCGTGGAAAGATGCTTTGAAAGATAGTGCCTGGGTGGAAGCCATGCAGGAAGAATTACAGCAATGTCACAAGCTGGGTGTCTGGAAGCTTGTTGAAAAGCCTGAGAACTACAAGAAGATTGGCACTCGATGGGTCTTCAAATGCAAGAAAGACGATCGTGGAGTGGTTATTCGGAACAAAGCTCGTTTGGTCGTTCAAGGTTTTCGTCAGATAGAGGGAATCGACTACAACGAAGTCTATGCACCAGTTGCACGTCTGGAAGCTATTCGGATCTTTCTGGCTTATGCCTCATTCAAAGGATTCAAGGTTTACCAGATGGACGTCAAAAGTGCATTTCTACATGGTGTGGTTGAAGAAGAAGTATATGTCGAACAGCCTCCAGGTTTTGAAGATCCTGTCCATCCTGATAGGGTTTGGTTGCTCAACAAAGCTCTCTATGGTCTTCATCAAGCGCCACGAGCTTGGTATGCAACCTTATCTACATATTTGCTGGAGAACGGTTTTCGAAGAGGTCTTATCGATTGTACTCTCTTCATCAAAGAACAAGATGGAGATCTTCTTCTGGTTCAGGTATATGTTGATATTATTTTTGGTTCTACTAATGATGTTTTGTGTAGGAATTTCGAGCGCATCATGCAGGATAAGTTCGAGATGAGTGCTATGGGGGAAATGAATTTCTTTTTGGGCTTACAAGTGCAACAAACGGAGTCTGGGATATTCATCCATCAGACTAAATATGTTGGAGACATCTTGAGCCGGTTCCAGATGTCCGATGCAACGCCCATTGGTACCCCATTGCCAACTAATCACGGAATAACTCCTGACTTGAAGGGTGAACCTGTTAGCCCTTCATACTATCGCGCGATGATCGGATCCCTTATGTACCTCACAGCATCAAGGCCAGATATAATGTACCCAACGTGCCTACTTGCCAGATATCAAGTTAATCCGAAGGCCTCACATCTTGCAGCTGTCAAAAGGATTTTTCGTTATTTGAAGGCTTACCCCGACACCGGTCTGTGGTATCCTAGGGATAATAACTTTGACTTGGTCGCATTCAGTGATTCTGATTTTGGCGGATGCAAAATCGACGGCAAATCCACAACGGCTGGATGTCAGTTTTTAGGAAATCGCCTAGTCACATGGCAGTGCAAGAAGCAGACATGTGTAGCTACATCAACATGCGAAGCTGAATACATTGCTGCCTCAAGTTGTTGTTCACAAGTTCTTTGGATCCAACAACAATTGCGGGACTACGGTTTTGAATTCCTAACTACTCCTATATACGTTGATAATTCTGCTGCTTTAGATATCACTAGAAATCCTGTGCAGCATTCAAAGACCAAACACATCGAAATCAAATATCACTTCATACGTGATTGCTTTGAGAAAAGGCTAATCGATGTTGTTAAGGTCCACACCGATGACCAACGTGCCGACTTATTTACCAAAGCTTTTGACAAATCAAGATTTGACTTTTTATTATTGGTAAATGGCATTAAGGTCAAGCAAGAGTAAACCAACATCGGAAAATCATTTTTGTAAATATCTTTGTGTGTTTTTAAATTTATCTTAGTTTATTGATTTTAGGGGGAGTAAATCCAAAAATCAGAAAATCCAAAAACATCGAAAAATTCAAAAACACAAAAACAATAGAAAATCAAAAATGAGTTTCCTGGCGAGCAAAAGAGAAAATGATAGTACATCAGTGGTCTATCCTAACCTCTTTAAACCTTAAATGAAAAGCGATAAGCAGCTCTATATAAGATGTATCGGTAGGCTCACAATCATTTTAAAGTGTGCAGGGTGATATAAATCTTAATCGACTGAAGACCAGGTGGGAACCATTCATTGGCATATGGTCTTAGTACCGAAATTTCGTTTGATAGATTGCCGAGGTTCTGAGATATTCGGTCTTTATGCTGCTTATCATCTGGGTATCATGGTTGCTTCTATAAATAGACTAAGTCTAAGATCTTCCATGATACTATACATACGTGTACATAATACATACTGCATTCGACCTCAATAAGTGATAAACAATCACATGTCCAAAATCAAATAAGTGATAAAAATATCACATTTATCCGGGTGTCAAGTTCGTCTCTCTGCTGTACGGAAGTACTGACCTGTTCACGGACTTGCACCTGTGCCCTCATGCATATGAAAATCAAGTTCCTCATCAATAAGTGATTATATCACAAAGGACTTGTTTTCAAATCAAAATAAGTGAGTATCTCACAATTTATACGGTCAAACAGATGATAATCGGTATACTCACCGGTAAGATGAACTCTCGTGCATACCTTGATACGGGAATGTGTCGTGATGTGGATGAACACCGGTCGGTAAGTATAAATCATAAATTAACGTATCCTCTAAACATGATTACATCTGATAAGTTGAGCTTAAGTGGACAACAATACCGATAATTGTTATAGGATGCTTATCTTAATGTTAACTAACTGAACAACAAGAGTGTTTTGGCATGACCGTACACTGATATGATTCTCTTACCCTCGAAACTCGCAAAAAGAATGTTTGTATATATTTATTTATTTACTGCTTAACTTTTATTATTTCTTTTAAACAGTTTCGTCGTTTGGTGCATATCAGCACGACATTAGCGGTGATGTCGTTTGATAACACTCAAAGGATTTTAAATTGTTGTCTTTTACTTTCAAAAATATCAAAAAGATTTTAGGAGTGTTTTAATATAAACTTTATAAAAGCCAAAAAGATTTTATTTCTGCTTTATTTTCGATCGTACGATGTTGGAGCTCGAGTCTTCGTTACCTGAAACCTGAGCGAAAACCGAACTGACTAAATCTTCATAAACGGTCGAAATTTGCAAGTTTTGAAAGTTAAAGGCTAAAATTGTCAAATTTATTAAACTTTCAAACTGTCGGACGGTGTTTGATTGTGACATGGTCATTCGTGTGTCATTTGTTTATACTATATTCCAGGCAGTTGTTCTCATTATGCGTTTAGATTTCTTGCATGTGCAGATTCTAAAGGCTAGGAGAACATGGTCGATGACAAGCTTTGGAATGAAGACACCACGAGAAGGCACTCAAAAGATGAAGATGATCGAGTTGCCGCTGGCCATCATCAACACAACCAGGATCTCACTTCATAAAGATAAAGTCTTTTCACGAGCATAACTCAAGGGGGAGCTTATGTTAAGGGGGAGTTTGTCAACACACTTCCTACATGATACGGGTAGTTTGTTGATACACTCTCTGCTTTCAAGACGTGAAGACTTTGAAGATCCTCCGACTTTGAAGACGTGAAAGGACATCAGAGTTTGAGAACTCGAAGACCAAAGACCGTCGAAGTTCAAGACGAGTCTGCAACTATAGAAGATAAAGACAAAGCTACAGCCAAGGGGGAGTTTGTTGGTGCACTTGTGTCTGTACTTTGTCTGTGTTCGGTCTGTATGAAAACGATGTCCTAAGTCAGTCTGTAAGTTGACCAAGTCAACTATCCTCCTAGTTTGACTTGGACAACATGATGTTGTCTGGATCGAAGGATAGCCTCGAAGGATACAACTGATCCTTCGAGGTGCTCGAAAGATATGGTTCGACCATGGTTCAACCATTAGACATCGAAGGATGATCCTTCGATGTCCATGCTGATCGTTCGAGCTCCCTGTCATCGATAGATGATCCTTCGGACCATCTATCGAGTCCTTCGACCAGATCTGCTTTGTATGGGTATAAATACCCATGCAGTGTGTTAGTGTTAGAGATAGAATGCACACATAGAGAGTTAGAGAAACTCTGCTGAAATACACACACACACACTTTAGAGAGTTTGCAAACAGATTGTAAACCTTGTGCTTGTAACCGTAAACCTTCATACGTATTAATACAGTGGTGTTAATCGGTGAACTTTGTGTGTTCTTGTGTTTGTTCTTGCTTCATCCCGGTTTGCCCGCTAGCTTGGATTCCGCACTCGCTAGTGGGTTAGTATAACAAGGTTTAGGTTGTTCTCGATCCTCCGAGAAAAGGGACCTACACTTACCAATGGAACATTTTGAAATCAAACCAAAACAATACACATCCAAATCGGAAATAAACCCGTAGACATCCAATTCGAAAATAAACCTGTCAAATTACAAACATTTGTTGAATGCATAACAAACTACGTTAAATTGTATAAATAAACTACATAAGCTAATCTAATGAGATACCTAACTCTCTAAAAAACTTGAGCATCAACATCATCAACAAAACATCTATTTCATTATCCGTAGCCTCTCTCGTGTCGTGCTACATCTAAAATAAAAATAGATAGAAAGAGTTATTACAAATATTATAGACTAAAAATAAAGGCAAAGAGAAAAACCGGTAACAACATTGTCAATAAAGTTATATATATATATATATATATATATATATATATATATACATATATATATATACATGTTATATACATCTAGAAACAACTATATAATCAACTAAACCTTCTATGTTTTAAAAATTAATCAGTTAAGATATATATATATATATGGTCGAGTTCATTTCAGAACTCTAAATATCTACAGAACTTTCAGAGCTCTTAATAAACAATCATTTTATATATAATTTTTTGTATTTAGGATCTTTTTATCATATATTATATGTATTTCTTTGATTACATACATGTTAAAAATAGTTTACATATGTTTAATTGCCAACATGTATGTAATCGTAAAAATACACATAATAAATGATAAAATTATCCTAAACATAAAAATATATAAATAAAAAGATTGTTTATTAGGAGTTCTTCGAGTTCTGTAAATATTCTGGCTCTACATATATATATATATATATATATATATATATATATATATACATACATACATACATACATACATACATACATAACTTTATTGACGAGTCGCTAAACTGAAAATGTGATCTTCAACCCCTCTAGGATTTCTTTCGCACGTGTCACCTGTGATTGCGTTCACATTTAAAAAAGCGCACCGGTTGCGTTTTTTAGCCTTTGACTCCTTATAAAAGTACCTTAAAACAAGAATAAAATATATGATAAAACTTAATAAATTCAGTTATATCTATCCAATATATTCAGGTAAATGTGTTCTTGTTTCCAAGCCATGCCAAGAATCGAAGTAAGATGCATTTGGACCTATCGGGTCGTAAGTTTCATCAAACTTAACGTGCATATCCTCCGGTCTTAACTTCTTTTTGCATTTAGCAACACCACGTTTACCACATTTAGACATAATTGAAGTTTATATCAAACATAAAAAAACATAATGAGAATTATTCAAACCAAACTTAAAAATTCGTACAATAATTAATGAGAATTATTCTACTACAGTCTCAAAGGGGGCTGCGTCAAATGGAATCGAACGAAAACCCCTTTGAGACTGTGTTCCCGTTACATCATAGGACACACTTCTAGTTATAATTAATATGGTTCATTTGTTGTTGGTTTAAATATAAATCAATGCTAGTTTTAGCATCTCATAGCAATTAAAACATGTATAAGAAGATTAAGTAAATATGCACTGAAGCATCAACGACCAAACGAACAATACTGAACGAAAATCAACGGCCGCAGCTAGAGAGAAATCGAACCAAAAACTAACTCGCGGTTGGAGTGGTGCGGTTGGAGGGGTGCAGCTAGAGTGGTGTGGCTGGAGGGGTGTGCTGCGTCCGAATGGCTGCGAGTAGAATGGGAAGGGAGGCTAGGGTTTGCTGCGTCTGAATGGCTGCGAGTAGAAGGGGAATGGAGATTAGGGTTTTGGTTGAGCAAATAACAGTACGTATGTTAGGGTAGAATGGGTTTAAGTTTGTTTTTCTAAGTTAATTGTGAGAATGAGTATATAAGACGGTGTTAAAAAACACCATTTAAAGGGTGCATATACAAGCATAAGATGGTGTTCAAAGGGAACACCATCTAAAGGGTGAGGAATTGATTTTAAGACGGGGTTTAAGCATAAGACGGGGTTATATGGAATTTTTTTGAATATTTTAATTGGATTGGCACAACGGCCATGTGAGGGATTGATTTTAAGACGGAGTTATTATTATAACATTGTCTAAAAAAGATCTTGAACACCGTCTAATGCTTGATATTGTAGTAATGACTCGTGGTTTACACACAACTTGCTACTAGAAGCAGTTAATAAGAACAGTAAATACAATCCAATTAAAATATAATATAACTATACGGTGTAAAACCTAGTCTTGTAAATAATAGGGTAAATTACACTTTTCATCATTTATGTTGGTATTAGATTGCAATAGATAACCTTTAACTTCAATAATTACATTAACAATCCTTTATTTGGAAAACTAAGTACATCTTTCGCTTTTTTAGCACTAACAAGGTTAAAATTTTCAGTTAAATTTATTCATTTAAGGGCAGTTTAGTCTTTCTACGTAATTATTTATAGTATAAATAAAAGAAAATCAAATCAAATATAAATACCCTTTTTCTCTCACTCTTTCTCTCTCACACACACTTTGAACTCTGTCTCTCTCTAAACAAACAACAGCCACCACCACCAAACCCACCACAACCCACCAACAACCACTATCACTTCAAGGCTTGGATAACCCTTTTAGCTTCGGAAAGTTGTGGTTTCTGAGTTATACCAACTCAGAACTTTCAAAAAATTGGTACGTAGTTGCAAATATATAACAATTTTGTTCGGAGTGCAACTCAGCACAAGTCATACAACTTTTGATAAAAACCCAGACCTTTGCACAAGGCGGGTGGTTTAGATACATAGGGATGGTAAGTGCACCTATCACAGGCGTAATATAGTGATGGTAAGATATCGAGGTCGTCCAAGGTTACAATAGCTTTTAGTATCGACTTGTTATTAACGTCTAGTCAAACCAAAAGTCACAGTTGATTTTGTGGTTTTTATAAAAGAACACAAAACAATATATAAAGAAAGATAGTTTGTAATCAATTGTCACAACCCCCGATCCCTAGTTCCTGTGAACGGGCGGCCGTGAGCCAGTTTCGGTGGTATCATGTTTATTTATTCAATTTGGCAGCGGAAATTTTCATCAGGACCGTAGTTAGGAAATATTTAATCAGAGTAAACCACCTCGTTTTATAACACTAAACACATGGGTAAAACCCAAGTTTTCAGTACTTCATAGGAATAAATCCTATTTAATTTAATAAAAACATCTATTTTATTCTTAGGTAACTTTATTGCCACTTTTCCAAGCCTTCAGTGCTGTCCAGCTGACTTCTATTTGGCTTTCACATTTTGTTACCTGAAACGCGTTTTAAAAACAGTTTGTCAGTGAGAAGTGAGAAATACTGGTGAGTGAATCCCAGTTTAATTAAGTTTAAATTAAAAGTCACAGTGAACAGTATTGAGGGCGCATCCGCAATTACATTTGTTTCCAAGTTATATCAATTACCACCACACGGTAATGTCGTTCCGACTTATGGTCATGTTACTCCTTTACCAGGTGGTAACAAATTTTGTATACAAAACCCCAAATTTACCGACTGTAATTGTATTCTTACAAATACTCAATAATTGTTATTCGCATGGAAATTTAAGGTTTTGTAAAAAACAGTTAACAAAAAGATTTACAAAAAGTGGATCAACTCACATTGCTGTTTTAGGTTATCCTTTAGGGTTTCCTGGTGAATATCTATAATTTACACAAATGCACGTGTGTTAGTATAATAACCCATTTTAACATTAGTAATACCCTCCCCGAGACGGCATTCCAATGACTACGTCGGGCAGAACCACGACAGCCGTTACGGAACCCTAGATCAATCGGGCAGCGTATCTAATACGTCTCCAGGGGTTATAATACTTACATCGTAGCAGAACCTCGCTATTTAGGGGGGTATAATACCCGGGTATAATAACTCCACTACAGAAATTGAGATTGAGAATTGAATTGTGAACGAAACAGACTGAAGGCCGATGGCCGCTATTTATAGGGCTGTAATCTGGTTTCCACGCGGCCCGCGTAAAAGTAAGCCAAGGCTTACGCGGCCCGCGTCAACATCCAGTCAACGTATAGCTTAGCAGCTGGGTCATCACATAGGTCTGCCGGGTGTTGGGCCACGTGGCCGGACCGGGCTTTGCCACATTCTAAGTCTCTCGCGGCCCGCGTAAGTGTAAGCTTAAGTTTACGCGGCCCGCCTGAACTTAATACTTCTGATTTTTATTTTATTTTTAATGTTATATTGTATTTTGGGCTCGGTTTTCACATACGGGGTGTTTTTAGGGACATATTGGGATATTTTAAATATTTTTAGGGTGTCGGAAAAATTATGAGGGGTGTCGGTTCAGGGTTGTTATATCCTCCCCACCTTGTTTTAGAGCTCGTCCTCGAGATCTATTGGAACAAGTGCGGATATTTCTTTTGCATTTCTGATTCAAGCTCCCATGTGTACTCAGGTCCTCTTTTGGAGTCCCATTTCACTTTGACCAGAACTAATCTCTTATGCTTGAGATTCTTAATTTTTCTATCTTCAATCTGTAGAGGCCTCTCTACAAATTTGAGTTGTTCATTTACCTTTATATCCTTGAGAGGTATTACGAGTGATTCATCAGCTAGGCACTTTTTGAGATTAGATACATGAAATACATCATGTATTCCTGCCATTTCCTCTGGCAATTGTAGCTGATAGGCTACAGGTCCTATTTTCCTAATAATCTTAAAAGGTCCAATATACCTGGGACTTAGCTTTCCTCTTTTGATGAATCTTACCACTCCTTTCCAAGGAGAGACTTTTAACAATACTTTGTCACCTATTTGGAATTCTAGCGACTTTCGTCTGTTATCAGCGTTGCTCTTCTGTCGATCACGTGCTGCTTTCAGTCGTTCCTTGACTTGAATGATTTTGTCAGTAGTTTCTTGTACTATCACGGGTCCAGATAGTTGTTTTTCCCCAAATTCTGCCCAACAGACTGGGGTTCTGCACTTTCGTCCATAAAGTACTTCGAATGGTGCAGCATTGATACTTGTGTGATAACTGTTATTATAAGAAAATTCTATTAAAGGTAAGTGTTCTTCCCAATTACCTCCGAAATCAATTACACAAGCTCTAAGCATGTCTTCCATGGTCTGAATTGTCCTTTCACTTTGCCCGTCCGTTTGAGGATGATAAGATGTGCTTAGATTTAGCTTGGTTCCCATTGCTTTTTGGAAACTTGACCAAAAATGAGAAGTAAAACGGCTATTATCAGAAACAATTGATAAAGGTATTCCATGTAATGAAACAATTTCATTTACATACAATTTAGCTAATTGTTCCATGCTAAAGGTTTCTTTCATAGGTAAGAAATGAGCTGACTTGGTTAGTCTATCTACAATCACCCAGATTGTATCATTACCTTTTCTTGTTTTGGGCAATTTGGTAACAAAATCCATTGTTATCAATTCCCATTTCCAAACTGGCATTTCCAACTGCTGTAATAAACCTGAGGGTTTCTGATGTTCAGCTTTAACTTGTGAGCAAGTTAAACACTTAGAAACATAAGCTGCTATATCCTTTTTCATTCCTATCCACCAGAAATTTTTTCTTAAATCCTGGTACATTTTATTACTTCCTGTATGCATCGTATATTTAGATTTATGGGCTTCTTCTAATATACGGTGGCGTAAATTTCCTAATTTAGGTACCCACATTCTCCTTTGATGAATTCTCCAAATTCCATCTGTTCCTTGTTCTAATTCCTTAATCATTCCTTTTAATTTTTCAGTATCTTCCTTGATTACTGATTCTTGAACTTTCCTAATCTGATCGTTTAAATCTACTTGTAGATTTTATTTAAGAGAACGTACCCTTTTTGGCTTTTCGTGATACTTTCGACTTAAAGCATCAGCCACCACATTGGCTTTTCTTGCATGATACTGGATATCACAATCATAATCGCTAAGCAATTCCATCCAGCGTCTTTGTCTCATATTTAACTCTTTTTGCCCAAAAACATACCTTAAGCTCTTATGATCTGTGAATATGGTAAACTTAATACCATAAAGATAATGTCTCCAAATCTTAAGGGCAAAAATTATGGCTCCTAATTCCAAATCATGGGTTGAATAATTTTCTTCATGACTCTTAAGCTGTCTAGAGGCGTAAGCTATAACCTTTTGACGTTGCATTAACACACATCCATAACCTAACTTGGAAGCATCACAATAGACTACAAAGTCTCCAGTTCCTTCTGGTAATGCTAGTATGGGTGCATGGGTTAATCTTTGCTTAAGGATTCTAAAAGCTTCTTCTTGTTTTGGTCCCCATTCAAACTTAACAGATTTACAGGTTAACTTAGTTAAAGGATTAGCTATTCTAGAAAAATCTCGAATAAATCTTCTATAATAACCGGCCAACCCTAAGAAACTTCTAACCTCGGTTGGTGACTCAGGGGTTTTCCATTTGGTAATTGCCTCGATCTTTATTGGATCCACATGAATTCCTTCATGATTAACTAAATGTCCAAGAAATTGTACCTGTTCTAACCAAAACTCGCATTTTGAAAACTTAGCATAAATCTTTTCCTTTCTTAATAACCTTAAAAGTAAGTGCAAGTGCTTTGCATGCCCCTCTTTACCTTTAGAGTAAATTAGAATATCATCTATGAAAACAATTATGAATTTATCCAAATATGGCTTACATATTCGGTTCATCATGTCCATAAATACGGCTGGGGCATTGGTTAAACCAAATGGCATGACAGTAAATTCATAATGACCATACCTTGTTCTGAATGCGGTTTTAGGAATATCCTCTTCCTGTACCTTTAATTGATGATATCCTGATCTTAAATCAATTTTAGAGAAAAATCGAGCTCCTTGAAGTTGATCGAACAGATCATCGATCCTCGGTAATGGATACCGATTCTTAATCGTGACTTTGTTCAATTCACGGTAGTCAATGCACATACGCATTGATCCGTCCTTCTTTTTAACAAACAAAATCGGTGCTCCCCATGGCGATGAGCTTGGTTGTATGAATCCTTTCTCTAACAATTCGTCTAATTGGTTTTTCAGTTCCTGCATTTCAGCGGGTGCCAAACGGTAAGGTGCTTTGGCAATTGGTGTTGTCCCTGGTAGCAGATGGATTCCGAATTCAACTTCCCTATCTGGCGGTAGTCCTGGCAATTCTTCTGGAGAGACATCTGAAAATTGGGACACTACTAGAATGTCTTTTAATTCTTTTCCTTTAGTGTTAGTGATTATAGAAATCAAATATACTATAGATCCTTTTCTTATATAACTTGCAGTTTTCATCACAGAGATGAATTTAGTGGATCTAGATGGTTGGGGGGGGGGATATTCCACGGTCCTCCCAACCGCCGAGGTGATCCCACCTCGCAGACCGCCACCCAGCAAGCCTGAGTCTAGGGGTAAATCCGCTACCGTAGGGGCATTGGGAACGAGCAAGACTCGAACCCGCCACCTCCGGGTTAGAATGCAGGCTGGTGGCCATTGGGCTGACACCCTCCCTTAATTGTGATCTTTTCACCCCTTGGTGATTTTACTTGAATTGACTTTTGATCACATAAAATACTGGCTTTATTAGCTATTAACCAATCCATTCCTAATACAACATCAAATCCAGCCAGATTCATTGGGTAAAGGTTTGCAATAAATTTTTTATTAAAAATTTCTATTCTTGCTCCCTGCAAGATTTCAGAAATCCTAACGGTTTCTCCATTTGCTGTCTCTACGAGACATTCTTGTGGTAGTTTAGTTAATGATTGATTTAGGAGTTTGCAGAACGAAGTATTAATAAAACTTTGGTTTGCACCAGAGTCAAATAATACTTTAGCAAAAATATCATTAACTAAAAACGTACCAGCTATGACGTCCGGAATCATCCTGGCTTCATCTGCAGTTAGAACAAATGCTCTAGCATTTTTAGTGTTCTTGTTGTTTGCAGCTGGAGCTAACTTTGGACAGTTTGGCTTGATATAACCTTTTTCTCCACAGTTGAAGCACATTCCATTTGTTGGTTTCCTTCTGCAGGTTTCTTCCTTATGTCCTGGTGCTTTGCAGAAATTGTAGAAAGTAGAGCATCTTCCTGAATGCTTCTTTCTGCAGGCTCTGCAGTATGGCGCAGAGGTAGAACCTACATTCCTACGGTTGGAATTCCCAGAACGGAATTCTTGAGTAAGCCTTTGGGTCAGGTTTCTCCTCTGGTCTTCTTCTCTAGTATGGATTAACTCATCTGTCAAGGTATTAGCTAGTTCTACAGCTTCTTCTATGGTTTGGGGTCTAGCTGCCTTGACTACATGTCTAATTTCTCCAATTAATCCCCAGATGTAACGGGAGATTAATACCGGCTCAGGTGATGCAAGGGTTGGTACTATCCTAGCATATTCAAAGAATGTGGTAGTGTAACACTTACTGTCTACCCCGGTCATTCTAAGATTTAGAAACTTATTTGCTATTTGCTCCTTTTCATTGGGAGGATAGAACTTCCTTTCTACCATATTATTGAACTCTTCCCATTCCATGTTATAGATTCTATCACTTCCTCTTGACTGGAGGATAGTGTTCCACCACTCTAGAGCTGTATTCTTAAATAAATTAGAAGCAAACATTATCCTATCTTCTTCGACACACTTGCTTATTTTCAGAACAGCCTCAGTTTTCTCTATCCAACGTAGAGCTGCAATGGGTCCTTCATTTCCCGAGAATTCTATTGGTTTACAGGACCAGAATTCTTTATAAGAACAACCATATGGCATGGTTCTTCTTCTTTTGGGAATGGGCGCTTGAAGTACAAGTCCATTGTTCACGCTGTGTTCCGGTTCACTTGGTCGCTTACTACTATGCTTACTTTTATTATTCGCTTCTTGAACTGTTTGAATAATAAATGGCATTGCATCTATAATTCCTTGTGCCACTATGTGTTGAATGGCACTATTATCCATTTGGTTTCCATTGTTTGGATTCTCATTAACCCCGTTATTGTTACTCTGGTTATCGTTATTCAGATTATCTTGATTTCCCTCGTTGGCCATCTGAATTTTAAACATTTACCAAATATTAATATCACAAATAATATTTGAATATAGCCAATCACATGACACACACTTTTAGTCAAAAGCGTCGATCATTGCGACTTTTACTCTATTCATATATTATGCATCTATTACACACCAGTACTGAAATTAAAATTACAATACCGACTGAAATGTAAAGCTACAATACTAGTAGTATGCATCCGTAGTTTTTTTTTTCTAACACATACACACATATATTATTATTTTTATATTATATTATTATTATTACTACTACCGTTCTGGCATCACATTTACTGATATGGATTCATCCAAAAATCCATATTGCGTTCGTCGTATTTCCATACGAGACGCTATCTCACCTGTCTCATTCGCTCACTGCTTTCTAAAATTTCCTCACCAAAAGTCCTAAATTCTTGTATGTTTTCTGCACTCATTGGGGGTGCAGGTTGTCACACCCCCAAAATCCACCTGCGGATAACACCCGCTTCGAGGGCGTGACTGACCAGGATCCAGCCACCAATTATACTGAATACTTAAGTTGATAACAAAAGTAATACTTACTAATCATAAGCTTAGCAAATATTAAGTTCAGAGTTTAAAGTTTTAAGTTCAAAACAGTAATAAATAGCGGAAGCATAAGTAAGGTAGTTTAAACAATGTTCATGTTTCAAAATACGGTAACACCCAACACAGGGGTGAACAGACACTACACATTCCCAAGCAGCAAGCTCCTTCGTCACGGGTTACCTGCAAAGCATGCAGTAAGGGGTCAACAATAATGCTGAGTGAGTTCACTAGTTGTCCAGTTTTAATTACCAAAAACTTTGTTTCACCGGTTAATTTATCCGTTTATACATGCCCTGGGGAGCTACCCCAAAAGTTAGCGACTAAACTGTTTTTCCAATACCGAACACTAGGTAACCGTTGCGTATCCGCAGGATGCCCCGATGTCAATGTTCTATCATCATTGACGGATTTCTGAGTACATTAGTTCACGCCCGTCCCAAACCAGGGCACGGTGTGAGGCTGGTAAACACCTAAATAGCGCTATCAACTAATAACCCGTTCGCCTAACCCGGCGACTAATCGGTATTTGTAGTAGGGACTTGAGTGATAGAGTTTCGTTTAGTGCCGTTAGTTGCAATCCGTATAAACAGTAATTAACCAAAAGGTTTCCCAATACCCGGGAAGGAAAAGTAAGTTTTGTTCCCAATAACTAGGGAAGGTATGTAAATGGTATCCCCTTTTACCAGGGGATAGGGTTGTTAGTCTCGTGTCCCAAACCACCGGGACGCATGCTTTTAAGTTGTGAACTCACCTTGGGTTGCTCGGTAGGTTTAGGTTACTTGTCAATCACGTTGGTCACCACGTCCTAACATGGTTACCGGTATAGGTCAGGTTCGGTGTACAAGTAATCACGTAAGAACATATACAGGCACATAACATACATACAGGTAAACAGTCATTGGGTTATTGGGCCGGCCTAAACCATTAAACAGTCAACAGCAACACAGCAACACTTAGTTCACTTAACAGATAGCCCAAGTTAACACAGAATGGCCCAATAACCAAAATGGACAGCCCACTCGCAACCAGCTGGTCTCGAGTCGCAACCAGGTGGTTTCGGCCTGCCACGCTGTGGTTGCGAGTCGTAACCGTGGTCTCGAGTCATCATGCTGTGGTTGCGAGTCGCAACCGACGTAGTCTCGAGTCGCAATCACGTGGTCTCGACTTGTCATGCTTTGGTTGCGAGTCGCAACGGTGCGGTTTCGAGTCGGAAGGCTGTCGTTGCGAGTCGTAACCTGTCACTTTCATGTACACGTGATGATGCAGATGCATCAGTCCCTTTTGTACCAAGAATTCAGGCCCATTTTAGGAAACTACCAATAAGGTTTCACTAACACTTTGCCAAAGCTGAATACTAGTAAAGATAGATCAAACTTTGCCATTTTACATCTTCAAGTCATATTCAAACAAGTTCATCCTATCTTCATATTTTTCTAGGGTTTTCACCATAACAAATCACACATTTATGAACCAAAAATCACATATTTCTAGCAAGATTATGATGCAAGAACAAGTAAAACATACACTTAGTGGCATTAACATAACTCGGTTGGCCCTAAACATCCTTAAACCATTATTCCATAACCATTTAAGCATGTTAGTAAGTATCATTCATAAGGTTTAACACACATAGTCAAAACTTCACAAACTTCCTAAAAATCATGCATAGTATTTCTAGCAAGCAAAATATTTCTAACCAAACATGCATAAAAATCTAGTTCATTTAACCCACATAAATCTTATACACAAAAGATAACACAAAAGATAGCACTAACCGGTTATGAAAAGAGGAGCCGAAAACAAAGAAAAGAGAACCGAGAAGATGGTATGTCCGAGTGATAGTCTTGACCGAGTTTCTTGTCCGGGATCCTTGAGCTTGAACCGAAAATTGGAGGAGATGGTAATGTTGTTTGAGGGTTTCTAGTTGAGAGAAAATAGGAGGAGTGTGTGTTTGTGTGTTGTAACAAATGAGGGAAAGTGAGGAGAAGGTGGGATATATATACATGGGGTGTTTCGGGTTGGGCTTGGGGGTTTCGACCCAAACCGGTTACGGCCCAAAGGCCCACTCGCAACCGCCCGGTTGCGAGTCATGGTCTCGGGTCGTGGTTTCGGCTCTCATATAAATATATATATATACAATACATACATACATCACATATCATGCAAAAATCACGTTTCCATTTAATAATATTTATATACACACGAAATATTACAAGGTGATCGTTCGGAAAAACCTCGAGTGTCACATTATCCCCAAGTTTTAAGAACTTTCGTCCCGAAAGTTGAAGCAGCCACTGCCAAGCTAGCGTGTTTCAACGGGGTGTCACATCATCCCCCCGTTAGTTTGGAATTTCGTCCCGAAATTCGGTTGTAGCTTCAGTGCTGGGGTTTTCGTTTGGGAATAACTGGGGATACTTGGACTTCATCTGGTCCTCCCGCTCCCAGGTAAACTCTGGGCCGCGCCGTGAGTTCCAACGAACTCGCACAAGGGGTATCTGGCTACGTTTGAGGGTTTTGATTTCTCGATCCGTGATCTCAATCGGTTCCTCAGTAAAGTGTAGCTGTTCATCAATCGTCAGTTCCTTAAAAGGAATCACAAGTGTTTCATCCGACAAACACTTCTTCAGGTTAGACACGTGAAAAACGTTGTGCACTGCACTCAGCTCTGCAGGCAGGTTTAATCTATAAGCAACCTTACCGATTTTCTCGGTAATTTCGAACGGTCCAACATACCGTGGATTCAGCTTGCCCCGTTTACCGAAACGGACCACACCCTTCCAGGGTGAGACTTTAAGTAGAACCCGGTCCCCGACCTGGAATTCTAGTGGTTTCCTACGCTTATCGGCGTAGCTTTTCTGACGGTCACGAGCTGCCGCCATGCGTTGCCTGATCTGGGAAATCTTTTCCGTTGTATCTACTACCAGTTCTGGGCCTGTGAGTTGACTATCACCGACTTCCGCCCAGCAGAGAGGTGATCGGCATTTACGACCGTACAATGCCTCAAAAGGTGCTGCCTGAATGCTAGTGTGGTAGCTGTTGTTGTAGGAGAATTCCACCAACGGTAGATGTTTCTCCCAGTTCTTGCCAAAATCGATCACACATGCTCTGAGCATGTCTTCTAGGGTTTGGATGGTGCGTTCGGACTGCCCATCCGTTTGCGGGTGGTAAGCGGTGCTCATGTCCAAACGTGAGCCAAAGCATTTGTGCATAGCTTGCCACATCTCGGAAGTAAAACGAGCGTCTCGGTCGGAAATAATAGAAGTTGGCACCCCGTGCCTGGAGACTACTTCCTTCAAATAGATTTCTGCCAAGGTAGAAAACTTGTCTGTTTCCTTAATGGCCAGAAAGTGTGCAGACTTAGTCAATCGATCTACTATCACCCAAATAGTATCATTCCCGCGTTGAGATCTAGGTAGCCCTGTAACAAAATCCATGGAAATTTGCTCCCATTTCCATTTCGGGATTTCCGGTTGTTGTAGTAGGCCTGCTGGTTTCTGATACTCGATCTTGACTCTTGCGCAGGTCAAACATTTGCCAACATAGGCTGCTATGTGGGCTTTCATGCCAGGCCACCAGTAAGTGGTTTTCAAGTCGTGGTACATCTTATCTGCACCAGGATGTACTGAATAACGGGACTTATGAGCTTCGTCCATCACAAGCTCTCGTAGATCTCCGTAAAGTGGGACCCAAATGCGCCCTGCCACATAGTAGGCGCCGTCTTCTTTCTGTTCTAGTTGCTGTCTCGATCCTCGCAGGGACTCAGCCCTGATGTTTTCCGGCTTCAGAGCTTCAACCTGAGCATTTCGAATCTGGGTAGGGAGACTAGACTGGATAGTAAGTTGTAATGCTCGCACGCGCCGTGGTATAGTGTCCTTTCGGCTGAGGGCGTCTGCCACGACATTGGCCTTGCCCGGATGATACTTGATGGCGCACTCGTAGTCATTCAGAAGTTCAACCCATCGACGTTGACGCATGTTTAATTCCTTCTGCTTAAAGATATGCTCGAGACTCCTGTGATCGGTGTAAATGGTGCACTTGGTACCGTACAAGTAATGTCTCCATATCTTAAGCGCAAATATCACTGCTCCCAGTTCCAAGTCGTGTGTTGTGTAGTTCCTTTCATGTGTCTTAAGTTGTCGAGAGGCGTAAGCAATAACTTTCTCGCGTTGCATCAACACACAACCGAGCCCATGAATAGACGCATCGCAGTAAACCACAAAGTCGTCCGTTCCTTCAGGTAACGATAGAATAGGAGCGCTGCAGAGGTTATCCTTTAATTTCTGAAAAGCAGATTCCTGCGCTTCGTTCCACTTGTAGGTGACGCCTTTCTGAGTGAGTGTAGTGAGGGGTTGAGCGATCTTTGAGAATCCCTGAATGAATCTGCGGTAGTAACCTGCCAATCCCAAGAATTGGCGAACTTCAGTCGGAGTCTTAGGGGTAGGCCAATTCTTTATAGAGTCGATCTTAGCTGGGTCGACGTGGATTCCGTCCTTGTTAACCACGTGCCCAAGGAAATGAACTTCTCGAAGCCAGAAGTCGCATTTCGAGAACTTGGCATACAGTTGCTCATTGCGAAGGAGTTCGAGGATAAGGCGTAGGTGCTGTTCATGCTCTTCCTGACTTTTCGAGTAGATCAGGATGTCGTCTATAAACACGATCACGAACTTGTCGAGGTAGGGTTTGCATACTCGGTTCATGAGGTCCATGAACACTGCAGGGGCGTTGGTCATTCCAAAAGGCATGACGAGAAATTCATAGTGACCATAACGAGTTCTGAATGCAGTTTTGGAAATATCTTCGTTACGGACCCTTAACTGATGGTAGCCTGATCGCAGATCAATCTTAGAGTAGTAGCTTGATCCTTGCAATTGATCGAATAGGTCATCGATTCGAGGAAGAGGGTAACGATTCTTGATGGTAACCTTGTTCAACTCACGATAGTCAATGCACATCCGGAACGTGCCATCCTTCTTCTTAACAAAGAGTACCGGTGCTCCCCAGGGTGATGAGCTAGGACGGATAAACCCTTTATCCAAAAGTTCCTGTAGTTGAGTAGAGAGTTCCTTCAATTCTGCGGGGGCTAGTCGATAAGGCGCACGAGCTATAGGCGTTGCTCCGGGAGCTAGCTCGATTTGGAATTCGACCTGACGGTGGGGAGGGAGTCCAGGTAGTTCCTCAGGAAATACCTCGGGGTAGTCACGCACTACTGGAAAGTCTTCAATCCTCTTTTCCTTTTCCTGCGTGTTGGTAACAAGTGCTAAGATAGCGGTGTGCCCTTTCCGTAAACACTTCTGAGCCTTCAAGAACGAGATAATGCCGGAGATTTCTCCACTTTTGCCACCTTGTACAATGAGGGGTTCGCCAGAACGGCGAGGAATACGAACTGCTTTCTCTTGACAGAGGATCTCAGCGCGATGCTTGGATAACCAATCCATACCAATAACGACTTCGAAGCTTCCAAGAGTAACAGGGAAAAGGTCGATACTAAATGTCTGACCAGACAACTCTAGTTTGCAGCCTTTGACAACATGTGAGGCCTCGATGTTTCTACCATTAGCTAACTCGACGATATGAGGAGAACTTAGTAACGAAAGCGGACGCTTAAGCTTCTTACTAATACGTAGGGATACATAACTAGCATCGGCACCGGAATCAAATAACACAGAAACATAACGATCATCGAGTAGGAACTTACCCGTCACGACATTGGGGTCATTCCTTGCTTCACCAGCTCCAATCACGAATGCTCTTCCTCTAGCGCCATTCCCAGCATTGTTGTTCTGATTGTTGTTCCCAGCTCCTTGATTGTTGTTGCGGTTCTGATTCAGTTCAGGACAATCCTTCTTAAAGTGCCCCTCAGCTCCACACTTAAAACATGCCCGGTTGTTTCCCTGCTGCTGTTGCTGTTGGGGTTGTTGCTGATTCTGTCTAGCTGGGAACTGACTTCGACAATCCTTGGCCTCATGCCCCATTTTGTTACATCGCTGACACTGGCCCTTCACACACCGCCCGCTGTGGTGTCGATTGCACTTGTTGCACTTGGGGTGGTTTCCACGATAGCCACCCTGTTGCTGGGTGTCTTTGTTGTTTTCGGTTTTCCTTTGCTGCGCTGGGGCCTGAGTGGGGTTAGCATCCTTGCTTTGACTTCCTTCCCACTTACGCTTGCTGTCACTAGAAGTTCCGACCGTAGCACTGATCCTTTTGGGCAACCTGCCCTCCTCTACAGCCTGATCAGTAAGTTTGTGAGCAAGCCGAACAATTGGCTGAATGGTAGTGTGGTTAGCTGAAGTGACATGGCTTCGAATCTCTGGAGCCAAACCTTTGATGTACAGTTCGATTCTTCGATACATGGGTCGAGACATATTCGGGCAGAGAGCAGCATAGTCATTGGACAACTTGGTGTAGGTTTCAATCTCTGACCCAACCATCTTGAGCTCATAGTACTCGTTCTCAAGCTTGTGGATGTCATCCCGGTGACAGTATTCATCCTTAATCATATCCTTGAAATCCTCCCATGCGGTAGCATTAGCAGTTTCCAACCCAAACATCTGAATCTGCGCCTTCCACCAAGAAAGCGCGCTTCCTTCAAGCGTAGCAGTAGCAAACTTCACCCAATTTGCAGGGGGACACTCGCAAACAGCAAAGACAGCTTCAATTTTCTCAATCCAATGCAGAAGACCTATGGCACCCTCAGTGCCGTTGAAAGGGAGAGGCTTGCAATCCATGAAAGTTTTGAAAGTACACACTGGTGGTTGCGCAGGTGCATGCTGACCTATAGGGTGAGCTGCGAAAGCCGCAGCCACGGTGTTGAGCAGGTTAGTGAACTGAGCCTGCGTCATGTTGATGTTTCCCCTTCCACGTCCACTCATTGTCTTCATAACCAGAAAACGCAGTATGAGTGTGATGTCGTAGTGTAGCGAGAATGAGATAGAAGAGAGAGGTGTATCTATCTGAGTTAGGCATACTAATACGTATAGCAAATCAGGAAACATAAAGCAAACAAGTAAACACTGGTCCGAGCTATGAGGTCAAATGTGTCGAGCCTTGCACTTGGAGTGTAGTGTCGTCGCGAGTCACGGGTTATAGTCTGGTTTTCTCCAAAAAGATTTTCCCCTTTTTAAAACCAAGTTCACTATAACCAATGGCTCTGATACCAATCTGTCACACCCCCAAAATCCACCTGCGGATAACACCCGCTTCGAGGGCGTGACTGACCAGGATCCAGCCACCAATTATACTGAATACTTAAGTTGATAACAAAAGTAATACTTACTAATCATAAGCTTAGCAAATATTAAGTTCAGAGTTTAAAGTTTTAAGTTCAAAACAGTAATAAATAGCGGAAGCATAAGTAAGGTAGTTTAAACAATGTTCATGTTTCAAAATACGGTAACACCCAACACAGGGGTGAACAGACACTACACATTCCCAAGCAGCAAGCTCCTTCGTCACGGGTTACCTGCAAAGCATGCAGTAAGGGGTCAACAATAATGCTGAGTGAGTTCACTAGTTGTCCAGTTTTAATTACCAAAAACTTTGTTTCACCGGTTAATTTATCCGTTTATACATGCCCTGGGGAGCTACCCCAAAAGTTAGCGACTAAACTGTTTTTCCAATACCGAACACTAGGTAACCGTTGCGTATCCGTAGGATGCCCCGATGTCAATGTTCTATCATCATTGACGGATTTCTGAGTACATTAGTTCACGCCCGTCCCAAACCAGGGCACGGTGTGAGGCTGGTAAACACCTAAATAGCGCTATCAACTAATAACCCGTTCGCCTAACCCGGCGACTAATCGGTATTTGTAGTAGGGACTTGAGTGATAGAGTTTCGTTTAGTGCCGTTAGTTGCAATCCGTATAAACAGTAATTAACCAAAAGGTTTCCCAATACCCGGGAAGGAAAAGTAAGTTTTGTTCCCAATAACTAGGGAAGGTATGTAAATGGTATCCCCTTTTACCAGGGGATAGGGTTGTTAGTCTCGTGTCCCAAACCACCGGGACGCATGCTTTTAAGTTGTGAACTCACCTTGGGTTGCTCGGTAGGTTTAGGTTACTTGTCAATCACGTTGGTCACCACGTCCTAACATGGTTACCGGTATAGGTCAGGTTCGGTGTACAAGTAATCACGTAAGAACATATACAGGCACATAACATACATACAGGTAAACAGTCATTGGGTTATTGGGCCGGCCTAAACCATTAAACAGTCAACAGCAACACAGCAACACTTAGTTCACTTAACAGATAGCCCAAGTTAACACAGAATGGCCCAATAACCAAAATGGACAGCCCACTCGCAACCAGCTGGTCTCGAGTCGCAACCAGGTGGTTTCGGCCTGCCACGCTGTGGTTGCGAGTCGTAACCGTGGTCTCGAGTCATCATGCTGTGGTTGCGAGTCGCAACCGACGTAGTCTCGAGTCGCAATCACGTGGTCTCGACTTGTCATGCTTTGGTTGCGAGTCGCAACGGTGCGGTTTCGAGTCGGAAGGCTGTCGTTGCGAGTCGTAACCTGTCACTTTCATGTACACGTGATGATGCAGATGCATCAGTCCCTTTTGTACCAAGAATTCAGGCCCATTTTAGGAAACTACCAATAAGGTTTCACTAACACTTTGCCAAAGCTGAATACTAGTAAAGATAGATCAAACTTTGCCATTTTACATCTTCAAGTCATATTCAAACAAGTTCATCCTATCTTCATATTTTTCTAGGGTTTTCACCATAACAAATCACACATTTATGAACCAAAAATCACATATTTCTAGCAAGATTATGATGCAAGAACAAGTAAAACATACACTTAGTGGCATTAACATAACTCGGTTGGCCCTAAACATCCTTAAACCATTATTCCATAACCATTTAAGCATGTTAGTAAGTATCATTCATAAGGTTTAACACACATAGTCAAAACTTCACAAACTTCCTAAAAATCATGCATAGTATTTCTAGCAAGCAAAATATTTCTAACCAAACATGCATAAAAATCTAGTTCATTTAACCCACATAAATCTTATACACAAAAGATAACACAAAAGATAGCACTAACCGGTTATGAAAAGAGGAGCCGAAAACAAAGAAAAGAGAACCGAGAAGATGGTATGTCCGAGTGATAGTCTTGACCGAGTTTCTTGTCCGGGATCCTTGAGCTTGAACCGAAAATTGGAGGAGATGGTAATGTTGTTTGAGGGTTTCTAGTTGAGAGAAAATAGGAGGAGTGTGTGTTTGTGTGTTGTAACAAATGAGGGAAAGTGAGGAGAAGGTGGGATATATATACATGGGGTGTTTCGGGTTGGGCTTGGGGGTTTCGACCCAAACCGGTTACGGCCCAAAGGCCCACTCGCAACCGCCCGGTTGCGAGTCATGGTCTCGGGTCGTGGTTTCGGCTCTCATATAAATATATATATATACAATACATACATACATCACATATCATGCAAAAATCACGTTTCCATTTAATAATATTTATATACACACGAAATATTACAAGGTGATCGTTCGGAAAAACCTCGAGTGTCACACAGGTTCTAGGACTGGGTTTGGAATCTGGGGTGCGGGTTCCTGGTACGGAGGGATAGGGGCCTGGTATGGGTAGGGATTCTCTAAGATCTCTCTAATGTATGCATCACTAACGTAATAGGGATCTTGAGGATATAACCCTGGGTAGGCTCCTAAGTTGGGTATTGGCACATTTTCCTGTATCGGGTTTTGTTGCACGTAGTCCCTAACATCGTCCCACCAGGGGTCGTAATTGTTTGGGTTTAGGGGATTTGGTGCAGGTACCCTAGGTATCTCTTCCGGTTGTAATCAGGCATTTCTATTTGGTTTTCAGGGTTTTCTAGCTCCATAGGTTGATCAAGAATTAGTGGTTGTGGTTGGGGTGCTAGCATTTGCTCTAGGTTTGGGTCAGCTGCAGTGGTTGCTAAAATGTGGATATTGGCTATACCCCTATTAAGCATATCCTGTGTAACAACTCTCACTAAAATTAATACTTAGTGTGTTAATTATCTATTAAGGAAACCCTAATTGAGGAACCCAAGTATTTCCATATAAACCCTAAAATTTTTAGAACAATCGGAATCAGGATCAGGGCCCCTAAAACTCAGGGGGGGTAAAACCTAGTTGATGATTATCCTTCGAATTCGTTGTCTAAATAGAATTTATCGAAACTGTTGACTCAGCAAGGCTAGGCAGGTGACTAACCTACCCTACCCTACTTTGTCACCCCAGGCGATACGCGGCACAGGCCACGTATTCTTCCGCGACACGCGGGAGATGCAAATTTTGGGTATAAATAGACGGCCTTGGGACTTGAATTCTGACACAAAAACGACGTCCAAATTCTCTGTAACCATCGAGTTATAGCGAATATCGTTCACAACACACACCGATCACGAAGTGCTGCCGCAATCAGGGTAATAACTCGATCGCTATTACGATTCAACGTCCAATCGATTATAACTATCCAACGATTGTCCGAGTGCTGCTCAAATTGAGCTTGTACTTTGATTATTCATCGTGATTTCGACTTGAATATTTGAGTGCTGTTCGAATTCGGACTATGCTCTGTTATTCGTTGTGAATCCGATTGAATTATTAAGTATCGCACTTGTTAATCGATGTGAAGGTTTGATCTCGTGAATTGACGTAACTGCTGAATTAGTTACTAACCCGGTTGTGTGTGTGTATTATTATTTAAATTAGGTTAATCACAGGCAAATCAGTAGGCTTATATCTTGCTCGTTAAATCTGCAAAGTGAGTCCATTCTCTTTTCTCACAGTTTGTGAGTCATTCTCTTTTTATTAACTGTTTTACAATACTCCAAATTATTTTCAGAGTGTTATAATTACAGGGACTAAGTCGTGGATATCTTGATTTATTGGTTAGTGGGGTATTGTGCACATTACTATTTCTCCCAGTTAGGTTCATTGACCTACTAGGGAGGAACGTCACTATTAGAGTTCATTGACCTAATAGTGGTATGACCATCGTCACCATTGTGACTTGTCACCATTGTGACAGAAAGCCAGATAAAAATAAGATATGAACCATTGTAATCGCTCTTATGCTGTAATTTATAACTATGGGTCATTTCCTAAAACCTGAATGAACTCACTCAGTATTTCCCCGCTGACAAAACCTTTTTCAAACATGTTTCAGGTGATATGTTATGAGCAAAGAAAAGTGCCAGGAAGCACTACCAGCTTAGAAAAGTGGCTCAGTGTAAATAAATAAAGAATCATGTTTTGAAAATAAAGATTTCCCATTATTGTAAATTATGGGATTTATCCCTCAGTTATAAAACGAGCAGTTTTAATAATAAAAGATCCTGTTTTAAAAAGACTTCCGCTGTCGCCTAAAATTTAAATACCGCAGGATTTCTGTCCCGCGGCTCCTGAAACGGGTCAAACCGGGTCGGGGGCCGTGACAGAAATATGGTGGTATCAGAGCCACATCTCAAGCCACTGATTTAAAGCAATTAAGTTTTTAGAAAATCTTAATTTCCATTAATTGCTATTTTGTGATTATTTGTTTATTTATCTGACTAATTATGTACAGTATGAGCAGATCTTTATTTGCTAGTCAATGTAGCAAGTAATGCAAATTCTTAATAATTTGACTCAGGTATTAGTACCTTTATTATCTATAGTCTAGAAGTCTTATCAGGAAAATCATAAAATTTACAAATAAAACCTCGTGTGATGCAAATTTCAGTTATTTTAATAGTACCCAGTAGGAACTAATATTTAAAAAGTTTCTATAAATTTTATGAATTCTGACTATGTCTATTTTGCTAAACAGCATGAGTAACTTGTCTGAAGCCCTTCAGAATTTAAATCTCTATCCAGTAAGAGTAGAGGTTTTCCAGAGATTTCAATAGATATATACCAAACATAGAGGAACCTATAGAATTCGATGCTTTACCTCACGAGAAACCCAAACCTAAGGAAATAGAAATTGGGGAAACTTCTAGGCAAATTGAAAAGTTACCATCTCAGGAAGAGTTAGATTTTATAATGGCAAGCTATAATACTATTAAGCCTGTTAATGAAAATATTTTTAATCACTCTCTTGAAACACAACTACCAATGAACTTAGAACCAGCAATTCCAAACCCTTCAATCCACTCGCAAATAGACGAATGGTTGATTAACGAAATACAGTTACAAAACCATCCCTATAAGCTTTTTCCTCAGTTCAATTCAAAAGCTTTACCAGATCCACCAATAAGTAATGAAAATACAGCTGAACTTTGCCTTGGTGAAGAACTAATGGACAATGGAAATAGGATCCAAGAGATTGAGGGACAGATCTCCTGGAAATATGATAAGAGGGAACACCGTTACTAGAATATCGTTGACAAAAGGATAGGGGATTTATGAAACTGTTGTTGTGTAATAGTAATAGTAAAATCAGTATGTGTAAGATAAATAATAAAACGATTGTATATAGAAGCATGAAATTTTAGAAAATTTACAAATTTTGTTCGTATATGTGATTATGTGCAATTAAGTGTGATATTGGATTATTTCTTGTATACTAATTATTTATCTATAAATTAGTTATCAAATGGAAAACGCTAATAATGAACCAGTTAATGAGGTTAATCAATCTGAGCAACAATCAGGGGATCAATATATGACTAGACAGGAGATAGAAAATATCGTTGCTCAAGGGATAGCCAACACTATTCCAACAATGATATCTCAAGGGATAGCCAACGCTATTCCAGCAATCGTTGCTGCTGTTAAAAATCCAATAGAACCACAACAACTCGTTCCTAGCAAACGTATTTCTGAAAATAACTTCAGTTATAGCGTAAACGGAGGCAATGATCATGTTAATCATGACAATGAACCACAACAAGCGCCGCTCCCTAAGAAAATGAAAGTTGCAACGCCTGGTTGCACTTACAAGGAAGTTCTTGCTTGTAAACCATCTGAGTTTGCAGGCAATGAAGGAGCGACTGCGGCACTACGTTGGTTAGAGAAAACTGAGGCAGTAATAGCCATAAGTAAATGTGCTTAGGATGATCAGGTCATGTACGCGTCAAATATTTTCAAAGAAGGGGCGCTAGGATGGTGGAATACGGTGTTACAATCAAAAGGAAGAAGGATGGCGTATGCTATGAACTGGGAAGAATTTAAGAGCTTGGTAGAAAGAAAATTCTGTCCCGAATATGAAAAGGAACAAATGACAAACAAGTTTTTAACCCACCGGATGGTGGATGTAGATTGTCGGAAGTATACTACGACATTCTTCGAGTATGCTCGAGTAGTACCAACCCTGGCTTCGCCAGAGCCGGTACTTATTTCTCGATATATTTGGGGATTGATTTCTGAAATCCGTAACATCGTCAAGGCTGCGAAACCTCGCACGATTGATGATGCGGTGGATTTAGCCAATACTCTAACTGACGAACTAGTACGGACAAGAGAAGAAAATAGAAGGAATGAAGTAGCCCAAAAGATTACCCAGGTAATCCAGTTCGGATAACCATAACGATTTCAAGAAAGGAGGGAATGGGCAATCTTCCACTAGTCCATTTTGCAATTTTTGCAAAAGAAAGCATTTTGGAAGATGCAAAGGATACTGCAATTTTTGCAAAATTCCGGGGCATCAGGAAGAAGACTGCAGGAGGAAGAAATTTTCAGTTTGTTACAACTGTGGAGAAACAGGACATCTTAGGCCAAATTGTCCAAAACTAAACAAACCATCTGACACTAAAGCTAAACCTGCAGAAGAAGCAAAAAGGAATGCAAGAGCCTTTCAATTGACTGCTCAAGAAGCAGAGCTCATTCCAGATGTAATAGCCGGTACGTCCTAGGTTACAACGTTTACACAAAAAAGTATTATCTGACTCTGGTGCAAACCAAAGTTTTATAAATACTTTATTCTGTCAAACTCTTAACTTATCATTAATCGAACTTAGGCAAATCTTTACAGCCGAAACAAACAAAAAAAAGGAAAATATAGAACTCTCAGGTCATAGAATTCTTTGCCAATTTAATTCCTATGAAATTAGCCGAGTTTGATGTTGTAGATTGGTTAGTAGCCACCCTGCTCGAATTCTCTGTGATAAGAACTTTATAGGAAATCCAGGCACTCGCCGGAAAAGTATTTATGATTACAGGAAATAAACCACGTAAGGTCACATAATGAATCATGAAGGTATTCACTTAGATCCTGCTAAGATAGCAGCAAATTACTAAAATGGAAGATTTCGCAAATCCCTAAATGGAAATTAGGAATTTTGTAAATTTAGCCAGATACTATAGGCAGTTTATTAAGGATTCTCTTAGATAGATATATCCTTAACTAAGCTAAAACAATTAATTCTAAATAAGAACCTAAACAAAAAGAAGCCTCTAGCATAAATTAACAAATATTCCAATCCTAGCCTTACCAGAAGGAACAGAAGATTTTAAAGTATACAGTGATGCTTTAAAGCTAGAATTTGGATATATGGTAATGCAACACGAAAAGGTAATTGTGTATGCATCAAGGCAATTGCAAAAGCACGAAGAAAGCCATACCACTTGTAAGCTTAAAAATTAGAAACCACAAGTTACCCTTAAGATTAGGAAACATTATCTAAGTAAGTTTACTATCCATTCGGGTCATAAGAATTTAAGATACATATTTGAGCAACAAGAATTAAACATGAGGAAAAGGAAATCCTCGGTGACTACGACTGTGATATTTAGTATCACAAAGGAAAGGCTGAAGACGGTTAGAAGAGCATACAAATAATAAACAAGAGTCGTAGGAGTTCGAGTTGGAGACAAAATGCTATTGAAAGTATTTCCTTGGAAAGGAATTTAAGAAGCTAAGTCCAAGATACGTAGGACCATTTCCAGTAATACAACGAATAGGACCCGTTGCTTATTGTTTACAACTACCAGAAGAACTAGTTGGAGTACATGATATATTTCATATATCCAATCTCAAGAAATGTTTATCAGACGAATCCCTGGTAGTACCTCTTCAAGATGTAGAGGTAAATAAAAAGCTGAATTTGTAGAGAAACCACTACAAATTGAAGATAGAAAGATCAAGTTTCTCAAAACCCAAACGATTAGTGTTAGTTCAAGTAAAGTGGGATTCAAAGATAGGACCCTAATACACTTGCAAACAGGGAATCAGAAGAGAAGAGAAAGTATCCTCAACTATTCCAATAAATCTCGAGGACGAGATTTTTCTTAAGGTGGGGAGGATGTAACAACTCTCACTAAAATTAATACTTAGTGTGTTAATTATCTATTAAGGAAACCCTAATTGAGGAACCCAAGTATTTCCGCATAAACCCTAAAACTTTTAGAACAATCGGAATCAGGATCAGGGCCCCTAAAACTCAGGGGGGGTAAAACCTAGTTGATGATTATCCTTCGAATTCGTTGTCTAAATAGAATTTATCGAAACTGTTGACTCAGCAAGGCTAGGCAGGTGACTAACCTACCCTACCCTACTTTGTCACCCCAGGCGATACGCGACACAGGCCACGTATTCTTCCGCGACACGCGGGAGATGCAAATTTTGGGTATAAATAGAGGGCCTTGGGACTTGAATTCTGACACAAAAACGACGTCCAAATTCTCTGTAACCATCGAGTTATAGCGAATATCGTTCACAACACACACCGATCACGAAGTGCTGCCGCAATCAGGGTAATAACTCGATCGCTATTACGATTCAACGTCCAATCGATTATAACTATCCAACGATTGTCCGAGTGCTGCTCAAATTGAGCTTGTACTTTGATTATTCATCGTGATTTCGACTTGAATATTTGAGTGCTGTTCGAATTCGGACTATGCTCTGTTATTCGTTGTGAATCCGATTGAATTATTAAGTATCGCACTTGTTAATCGATGTGAAGGTTTGATCTCGTGAATTGACGTAACTGCTGAATTAGTTACTAACCCGGTTGTGTGTGTGTATTATTATTTAAATTAGGTTAATCACAGGCAAATCAGTAGGCTTATATCTTGCTCGTTAAATCTGCAAAGTGAGTCCATTCTCTTTTCTCACAGTTTGTGAGTCATTCTCTTTTTATTAACTGTTTTACAATACTCCAAATTATTTTCAGAGTGTTATAATTACAGGGACTAAGTCGTGGATATCTTGATTTATTGGTTAGTGGGGTATTGTGCACATTACTATTTCTCCCAGTTAGGTTCATTGACCTACTAGGGAGGAACGTCACTATTAGAGTTCATTGACCTAATAGTGGTATGACCATCGTCACCATTGTGACTTGTCACCATTGTGACAGAAAGCCAGATAAAAATAAGATATGAACCATTGTAATCGCTCTTATGCTGTAATTTATAACTATGGGTCATTTCCTAAAACCTGAATGAACTCACTCAGTATTTCCCCGCTGACAAAACCTTTTTCAAACATGTTTCAGGTGATATGTTATGAGCAAAGAAAAGTGCCAGGAAGCACTACCAGCTTAGAAAAGTGGCTCAGTGTAAATAAATAAAGAATCATGTTTTGAAAATAAAGATTTCCCATTATTGTAAATTATGGGATTTATCCCTCAGTTATAAAACGAGCAGTTTTAATAATAAAAGATCATGTTTTAAAAAGACTTCTGCTGTCGCCTAAAATTTAAATACCGCAGGATTTCTGTCCCGCGGCTCCTGAAACGGGTCAAACCGGGTCGGGGGCCGTGACATCCTGGGCATAGGCATCAGTTTCTCTTTTAGCTGCGGCTAACACTCGCTATTCCTGCAACTTTTTCATACGTTTCCTACGCTCGTGTGCTCCCCTACTGAACCATCCCCTCTTTTTCTGAGGAAATGGCTCTTCAGATTGAGCCTTAAACACAAAGATTCCTTCTTCCGTATCAGCAGAGTACCCTGAGAGGGCAGGCTGAGAAGAGGAGGTGCCTTCGCTCCTAGGCGAACCAGACAATTGACGATACGCGTCAGATGGTCCTTGGTCGCTCATACTGTAAACTAAGAGATAGTCAGATAACACATAACAAGAAAATACAATTATGCACCTATTCCCGTAATTTATTTCCTAACACTTTAAATTTTGATGTCAACGGAACACATCTGTGGCTGAATCAGTGGCATAGCTCTGATACCACCTTCTGTCACAACCCCCGATCCCTAGTTCCCGGGAACGGGCGGCCGTGAGCCAGTTTCGGTGGTATCACGTTTATTTATTCAATTTGGCAGCGGAAATTTTCATCAGGACTGTAGTTAGGAAATATTTAATCAGAGTAAACCACCTCGTTTTATAACACTAAACACATGAGTAATGTTTTGGTCAAAAATCACACAAGGATAATGTAACCAAACTTTATGTAAACGGGGTATGATGCTTGGTTAATTATAAAAGTAAAGGATCACTTTTATGAGAAATATGCAAAGACACAATGATTTATACGAGGAAAAAGCCCTTGATCAATGTATGATCTCCGGCATAAAAAAACTCGGGTGATGGCAACTACCGATCACCAACTTCAATATAAGAAAAATATAGTTACAACTTCGGATGATAATGAGCTGAGTACAAGGATCACTATAGTTTCGAGTGTCTAAGCGTGTGACAATTGTGTTGTGTGTTCTTCCGAATGAGGAAGAGTGTTATATATACAAGTGTAGGTGACCTATTTTAGGTAAAAAGACTAATAATCAGCTCATTACCCCTTTAGAAATAAAAGTAAATCTAGCCTAAATTATCGCCCTTAAATCATGCCAAGTTTCCATATCCTTCACAACGTCCATCTCCGATTAAGCACATGCCATAGTTGTGAAGACGTGTCCTTTAATTGTGATGCTAAGAGCGGATCCTGCTAGTCATTCCTGTAAAACAACATTAAATTCAACGAAAGCAACTGTTAGCATGAGGATCCTATGATGGTCCGTGATCCTGATCCTGAGAGTCTGCTGAGGATCACTATCTGCCAAAGAAACAAGGATCACTGGTTAGGATCACATATGAGGATCATGTATTGTAAAAATCCAGCCCTAACAATTGCCCCCAAAATATAAGGAGTTTATTGTAAATTAACGAGTTATATTTTGTTTTGATCTTATCTGCAACAAACAAGTGGGATAACTAGCCGTTAATCTCGAACTAGCCGTTGCAACCTTTACGTCATTGAGGTGACATCCCTGCAAATCATGATTATAAATAGGAGATAGGGTTAGGATCAATCTGCATTTAAGTTCAAGATATACTCCCTTTATAATCTCAACCGAAGATCAATCAGGTATTCTCTTCTTTTCTTTCCTCTCTTGCTCTGTTTTTCTGCTTTTACCCTGCCAAGAGTATGTTGCTCCGAAATTCCCCTCACAAGGATCACAAGAAGAGCAGTCCTCTGAAAAGCCAAGGGATCGTCAAAGACTCTCCTACGGAGAGGTGCTGCTTCACTGATGCTCATGTTGATAGGATCCGTCACTGTTTTCCGGTGGATACTGTCTTCAAGTCTTTTTCTCCTATCGCCCTAAGTGATTTCGTTTCCGATGCCTGGGTGGCCTTTCCTGCAACTCCGTTTACCCTAGGATATTCATATCCTTTTCCAGCCTTCACACAATCCTTCTTTTCTCTGACCGGCATGTCCTATATCCAAGCCATGCCGATGATCTGGAGGGTTCTGTGTACCCTTGAGAGGATCATTGAGCAGGAGGGGATTGACTTAGGGATGTCGGAGCTGGCCGAGCTATATGATCTTACCACGTTTGGTTCTTGTCGGTTCTTGTTGAAACGGAAAGCTGGAGAGGATCACCCTGTTTTTAAGGTCACAAAAAATGATACCAACTGGAAGCGACGGTTCTTCTTTGTTAGGAGAGATACCATCCCTAACGGGGAAGATCTGCCCAAGGAGTGGGCTACTCATGGTAGGATAGAGGGTCCTGGAAGGATCACTATCAGACTTGTCTCTCATGATGAGGATCACTAATGTTTTCTTTGTCTTTTGTGCAGCCATATCCGTTGCTCATCTCAAGTTAACTCCTGCTGCAAGAGAGAGGGTTTTAGCTTTCAAAAAGCTTGATCCTGAGACCAGAAGTTTTCAAGTCACCGTCCAAGATTCACAAGAAGTATCCTCCGCATCTGCCACTATGTCAAGTAAGTATCCTTATTAAAAAGTGAGTTATATGTAAGACTGTTTAGTTAGTAAGGGAACTTATCTGGTTTTGATTGTGTAGGCGCTGGGAAACCTGCTAAGTCTGCCAAGTCTGCTTCCATGTTCGGAATTGATGAACTTGCCAATGTCAAGTCTTCAAGAAAGAAGACCCCTGCTGCTAGTCCCTCTGCTTCTGCCCCTAAAGCTCCTATTAGGGGTAAGGGAAAGAAGAGAAAGGTTTCTGAGGATCTTCAAGGATTTCCCCTGATTCGCCAGCAGTTTCTTGATTCTGTCAACGAGGTAAGGATCACTGCCCCTGTTGGTTATCCTTCTTGAATATCCTGCTTGCATATCCTGCTTTTTTGTGGATCACCTGATCCTGAATCTACCTTATTTCTCTTTTGCAGAAACTTGCTGAGATCGAGACCTATCTTGGACATGTCGAGGATCAGGAAAGCCAAATCGCTGACCTCCAACAAATGGGCGTGTTGAAGGATCTCAATATTGCAGATCTTGAGAAGGGACTCCGGGCTACAAAGGATGAGGCTGCTCAAAGGCTGATTGACATGGATGGCGAGAAGCAGGAGATCACCCAGGATGCCAAGGTTTCTGCAGCAATTGCTATGTACAAGATACAACTACAGATGGTTGCGGAGGCTCAGGATCCTGCCTTTGACAAAAGCACATGGGATGTTGAGGGTTGGAAGGCAAGACTGGCGGAACTGGAGGACGAGGATGAAGCTGAGGATATCCCAATGCTGGAGGGTGGTGATGCTGACAAGGATCAGGGCGGAGAAGCTGGTGGTGATGGAGCAGCAAAGGTGTAAGCTGCATGATTGGGCGATGATGGATATTTGTGACTAGGCCGGAGCCCAATTTTTTAAGCTTGGTAGTGGTTTGTGGTTGTGGTATTTGAAACAATTGATGATCTGTAATCTTTGAACAATAGTTTTTAGGGTTAAGGATCCTGGATCCTTTGGACAATAGGTAGGATTACAAAAGGTGGAGGGATCCTCTGTTTGGGGGATGAAGCCTTTGTGATCCTGCCGCTTTTAATTTCCTGCACATGCTAAGACCGCACAGACAATGGACACCCTTTGCCAACCCATGTGGACGGGCCACGTTTTGCTGGTAGAAATGTGGGTTGGCAATTTTGACAACTTTTGAAGGGTTAATCCTTTCGTTAATAAATAAAATCTTAAACTTTTGTCGCTTATCTTGTGTTATTATCCTTTTTATTTTCAATTTTTTTGACACATGTTTGTTTGAGTAAGAAAAGTTGAGCAAATTATGTTTAAGAAATTTAGGATATGATCCTGGATCAAATATCCTATAATCGAAAATTTTCAAGGTAGTTTATTTTAAGGATCATAGGTTCAGTTGTCAAGGTCTAAAGGTTATTCAAATGAATAATGAAATTAAAAATAGTCAAGGATCATACCTGAGGATTCAAGTTAGGATCCTAACCTTTAATCGGGATAACCATAAGTAAAACTTTAATGGATAATAAGGATTAAGGATCCTTAATTGTTTAACTTCGAAAACCTGAAAAAATGGAATATAACTTGGGACTAAGCCAATATAAAAGATAAGTTAGTAACTGGGGACAAGCCCAAAGGATAACTGGGGACAAGCCCATAGGATCACTGGGGATGATCCCAAAGGATCACTGGGGACAAGCCCAAAGGATAACTGGGGACAAGCCCAAAGGATCGTATGTAAACTGGAGTATGGCCCTTACTGGCGACTATCCAAACTTAGTGACATGAAAATGTCAAAACCTTAGCTAACGTGAAAACGTTAGAAACCTTAGGAACGGATGTATGGTACGTCTACCATTATACGGAGGATCCTGGGTATAGCCAGTACGATGAGGTTGTCAGCCCCGGAAGTGGGTACTGGTCCCAAAGACGTGAACTATATCAGGATCATCGTGCGCTGCTGGCGGAAACTGGGGATAATCCCAAGGATAACTGGGGACAAGCCCAAGGATCTGTGTTGCTTTTGAAGATCCTTGACGATATGCTGTAGATACCTGAACTATCATAACTCAAATGGTTCGTGAGAAGAGGATGAAGGATACAGGATCCTTATCCTTTGGTAAAAAGTAAGGAAATGTAATAGTTTTAAGATAAGGACATTACCAGAGTAAGGATCACTAACATCACCGGGATTCTTTGAGGATACTTCAATGTAAGGATCACATGCTTGAAGGATCATGTTCACATAGAGTATCTCTTTAAGTGAACAGCATTCCAGGCTCTTGGTAACAAGTTTCCTTCCATAGTTAGCAATCTGTATGCCCCCTTTCTTGCTTCAGCTTCAATCAAGTAAGGGCCTTCCCACTTTGGTGCTAACTTCCCGTCAGCAGGATTAATAGTGTTTTGGAATGTTTTTCTCAACACCATATCTCCGACTTGGAACTTCCTTATCCTAACATTTTTGTTGTAAGCACCAGCCATTCTTTGTTGGTAGCTTGCCATCCTTATCCTAGCCAGATCCCTGATTTCCTCAACAGTATCCAAATCCTGAGCCAGGATTGCAGCATTTTCTTCAGGATCACGAGCACTTGTTCTAGCAGTTGGGATCACCATCTCTGTTGGGATCACTGCTTCTGCCCCAAATACTAAAGAAAAAGGTGTTTGACCAGTGGCATTCTTGGGAGTTGTTCTATCAGCCCATAGCACATAAGGTAACTCCTCTGCCCATTTTCCCTTCTTGGATCCTAGCTTCTTCTTCAGATTGTTGATGATGATCTTGTTGGATGATTCTGCTTGGCCATTGGCCTGTGGATGAACTGGTGTTGATGTTATCATCTTGATTCCCCAACTGTCACAAAAGTTAGTAGTTCTGCTTCCAATGAATTGGGAACCATTATCACATACAATTTCAGAGGGAATGCCAAATCTAGTTATAATGTTTCTTTTGACAAAGGATATAACTTCTTTTTCTCTGACTTGAGCAAAAGCTTCAGCTTCTATCCACTTAGAGAAGTAGTCAGTCATGGCAAGCATAAATACTTTTCCACCAGGTGCTTTAGGGAGCTTGCCAACTATATCCATCCCCCATCTCATGAATGGCCAAGAGGATGGTATAGGGTGTAGCAGTTCAGCTGGTTGATGAAGGATATTGTTGTGTCTTTGACAAGGATCACATTTCCTAGCATATTCTACAGCATCCCTTTTCATGGTTGGCCAGTAGTATCCTGTTCTAAGGATCCTTGAGAACAATGCCCTGCCCCCAGTGTGGTTTCCACAATCTCCTTCATGGAAGTCTCTCAATACTTCTTCAATTTCAGGATCCTCGATACATCTTAAATATGGTCCTGCAAGAGATCGTTTATACAATACATTATTTAAGATTGTTAATTGAGATACCTTAATCCTGAAAGCTCTAGGATTTTCTCCCATCGGAATCTCCCCGTATTGCAAGTATCTCATGATTGGTGAGATCCATGATCCTGAATAAGATTAAGCTTCTTCACTAGGGATTACTGCAGTATCCTCTTCTATTTCCATGGCCACCTGATTTTCAATAGCAGGAGCCAGGATATGGATGATAGGGATACTTATGTCTTCTGGAATTTTTAAGGATGATCCTAAGTTGGCCAATGCATCAGCTTCCGTGTTATCCTCCCTTGGTACCTGTGTTAAGCTGAAAGAAACAAAAGAGAGTGCCAATTCTTTGACTATCTCTAAATATTTGGTTAGTTTTTCACCTTTAACAGCATAGGATCCATTAAAGTGATTGGTGATCAATAATGAGTCTACATATACTTTAAGATATTTTACCCCCATATCCTTAGCAATTTGCAAGCCAGCAATTAAGGCTTCATATTCAGCCTCATTGTTAGTTGCTTGGAACTCACAGGCTATGGAGTGGGGTATTATGTCCCCCTGTGGCGATTTTAGTAGTATCCCGAGCCCTGTGCCCTTGACATTTGAGGATCCATCAGTGTGTAGTATCCAAGGATCCTTGGTCTCATCCAGCTGTTGGACTTCCAATTCTGCTTCTTTTTGTAGATCACTACTGAAATCAGCCACAAAGTCAGCTAGTGCTTGGGATTTAATGGCTGTTCTTGGCTCATATCTTATATCATGGGCACTAAGCTTTACTGCCCACTTAGCCATTCTTCCTGACATCTCTGGTTTCCTTCGTGATCCTTAACAAGGACAACACTTACAGTGGTTGAGGATACCGCCAAATATAAGGATAACACATCTCCTTTTTCGGGCTTTGATAATGCTGGTGCTGAGGACATATATTCTTTAAGGGCTTGTAAAGCATTCTCATGTTTCTCAGTCCATTCAAACTTCTTGTTCTTCCTTAGGATATCGTAAAATTCTTTACATTTTTCTGAGGATTTTGATATGAACCTGTTCAGAGCTGCTATCCTGCCTGTTAGCCTTTGCACATCCTTAGCATTGGCAGGGGACTTGATGTTTACTAGTGCTTTAATTTGCTCCGGACTTGCCTCAATGCCCCTCTGGGTTACCATATATCCTAGGAATTTACCTGCCTTAACACCAAAGTGGCACTTTGAAGGATTAAGCTTCATGTTATAATTATCAAGGATATCAAATGCTTCCTCCAAATCCCTTAGGTGATCCTCAGCTTTCTTTGATTTGACTACCATATCATCTATGTATACTTCCATAGTTTGTCCAATTTGATCTTTGAACATCATATTCACCAGCCTTTGATATGTTGCACCTGCATTTCTTAATCCAAAAGGCATGGCAATATAACAATACAAACCTGTTGGGGTCAAAAGGCTGTATCCTCTTGGTCAGATGGTTCCATCTGAATTTGTTGGAATCCAGATGATGCATCCATAAAGGTTAACAGTTCATGCCCCGCTGTTGCATCCACCATGGAGTCAATGTGGGGTAATGGGAAAGGATCCTTAGGACATGCCTTATTTAAATCAGTGAAATCGACACATACCCTCCACTTTCCGTTTTTCTTTTGGACAACGACCACATTGGCTAACCATTTTGGATATTTTACCTCTCTGATCATACCTGCTCGAAGTAGTCTCTCTACTTCTTCTTGGATAATGGCATTCCTTTCCGGTGCAAACTTCCTCCTTTTTTGATGGATTGGTTTGATAGACCTGTCAATGCCAAGTTTGTGAGTAATAATATCCTTAGATATACCTGTCATATCTTCATGTTTCCAAGCAAAGGTAGATTTTCTTCTTTTGAGGAAGGATATTAAGTCTTCTTTCATCTTGCCAAGGATCCCTGATCCGATATAGATTTTTGATTCAGGATCACTAGGATCCAAGAGGATTTCGTCCACATCTTGTTCCCTTGCCTCCAAGACATTCCTCGGAGGATACTGTAATTGCTATTGCTCCCTTGGCTTCGAGGTTGGCTTCATGGATGAGGTATAACAATCCTTAGCCTCCTGCTGATCACTGTCGATCTTGATTGTTCCCCATGGGCTAGGGAGCTTCACACATTGATGGTAGGTGGATGGGACTGCTTTCATATCATGTATCCAGGGCCTGCCAAGGATAACATTGCAACAAGATAAACAGTCAATAACGCAAAATTTTTGATAATTATGTAATCCTTCCACGTAGATTGGGAGTTTGATGTCCCCCAGAGTTTTCTTCGTTTCTCCACTGAATCCTACAAGCACAGAGGATCTTGGTGTGATGTCTGATTCTGGGATACCCATTTTCTTCAGAACATCAAGCTGGATAATGTTTACTGAGCTTCCTCCATCGATAAGGATCCTGCGGACAAAATGGTTAGAGATAAAGAGAGTAATAACTAAACTATCATGATGAGGATCCTGAATGTTAATGCGATCATCCTCATCAAACGTTATCATCTTCCCCTCTGAGACACTTGATGTTCTAATAGGTCTTTCTCCATTATCCATTTTTGACTCCTTTGCATGCCTTTTGGCCGTCGAGAAGGATGTACCACAGATGTCTGATCCTCCGGAAATAAAGTTGATCACTTGTGCATTTGCCGGAGGTGCTGGAGCCTTTTCAGGGATCCTTTCAGGATCCTGAGTCCTTTGCTTTTTTCTTCCCAACAGTTCTTTTAGGTGCCCCTTGCTTAACAGATATCCAATCTCTTTTCTTAAAGCTATGCATTCTTCGGTTAGATGCCCGAAATCCTCATGGTATGCACACCATTTTGACTTGTCTTTAGTCCCGGATGGTTTATCATTCTTCCTGGGCCACCTAGCTTTTTCACCTAGATTCTGCATTGCAAGGATTAGTTCCTGATTATCAACGGAAAAACAATATTCTGAGATTGGAGGATAATCTTCATCATCCTCTTCTTGGTCAACAACATGCACATTCTGGTTCTCATTTCTATGGTAGGATTTGAATTTGTTGTTCTTGAAGGAGGATCCTTGCTTCTCCTGTTTTGAGGATCCTACTTGTCTCTCCTGGATCCTCTTGTCATCCTCTAGCCGAATGAACCTGAGTGCCCGAGTTCTTACTTCATCTAGGTTCCTGCATGGTGTCATAACAAGATCATCATAGAATAATGAATCCTTAAGCAGTCCCATTTTGAAGGCTTCAACAGCCGTAGCCATATCCAAGTTGGGAATGTCCAAGGATTCTTTACTAAATTTAGTTATGTAATCCCTTAATGATTCATTATGACTTTGAGTTACTCTATATAAATCACTGGTTAATCTTTCAAATTTTCTACTACAAGAGAATTGGTTATTGAATAAATTAACTAAATTAGCAAATGAAGTAATAGAGTAAGGGGGAAGACTTAGCAGCCACTTAAGAGCTGATCCAGTAAGAGTGGATCCAAATCCTTTACATAGGCATGCTTCCTTCAGCTTTTCTGGGATAGGATTGATCTCCATCCTCTCCTTGTATTGTGCTATGTGCTCCTCTAGATCCGTTGTACCATCATACAGCTTCATAGTAGGGATATGGAACCTTTTGGGTACCTCTGCATCACAAATTGGTGGTGCAAAGCGAGATACCTTGTGGCTTCCATCTGCAATCTCTGGGATAGGCTTGACTACCCCTGGAACACTTGAGATCATATCTTTTAGCTTCTGCAATTCTCTGGCCATAGCATGATTGACACCTGTATCCTGCATGAATCCATGGTTAGTAGTAAGATGATTATTTAAAGTGTTACCTCCCATTGAGTTCAAGTTAGTGAATCCATATTGCTGGGATTCGGGGATAACGAAGGGACCAGTGGAAGCAATGGTCTGCATTGGAATGAAGTCCCCTTGATGGACATCTAGACTTCCTGTTTGCAAACTTTTTAGGGATCCTGGCATTTGGAAGGATCCTGGTATTTGGAAGGATCCTGGTATCTGGGATGATCCTGGAACGAAGGAGGATCCTTGAACCTGGGATGATCCTGGAACGAAGGAGGATCCTTGAACCTGGGATGATCCTGGAATAAAGTAGGATCCTTGAAACTGCTGTGCTCCCGGATAGGCTCCCAAATTCATGAAGGATCCCATATGTTGGGGATAGGATCCTGCCGGCTGAAAGTGTGAGCCTGATGCCTGAGTCATTGCTGTCGATCCGAGGTGCAATCCTCTTGATTCTCCCATAATTTGCACGTCTGGAATTCCTGATGGCTGAGAAGTAATCATTGGAGTATCAAAGCTCAAGGATTTGGGCATCAGTGGGGAATGATCCTCTGCCGTTTTCTTTTGTCTTTTGAGATCTCCAATTTCCCTGAGGATCCTTTCATTAGTTTCATCCTGCCGCTGCATACGATCCTTCATCTGCAAAATCAAAGTAAATACATCACTAGTACTGGGAATATAAGAATTCATAGCAGAAGGAGATGGAGTTTTAGAATTAGTAGGAGTTTGTCTCTTCTCAGCATTCTTCTGGGATCCTGCCGGTGGTGGAGGCAGAATGTTCTGGGACGAGGTGACTGCAGACATTGCCGTGGACATGTTTTTCAATGATGAAGCCATGTAATTCTTTGAAATGATTTCGAACAAAAGGTTTTCTTATGAATGAAGCACCAATGGCCCCACGGTGGGCGCCAAACTGTTTTGGTCAAAAATCACACAAGGATAATGTAACCAAACTTTATGTAAACGGGGTATGATGCTTGGTTAATTATAAAAGTAAAGGATCACTTTTATGAGAAATATGCAAAGACACAATGATTTATACGAGGAAAAAGCCCTTGATCAATGTATGATCTCCGGCATAAAAAACCTCGGGTGATGGCAACTACCGATCACCAACTTCAATATAAGAAAAATATAGTTACAACTTCGGATGATAATGAGCTGAGTACAAGGATCACTATAGTTTCGAGTGTCTAAGCGTGTGAGAATTGTGTTGTGTGTTCTTCCGAATGAGGAAGAGTGTTATATATACAAGTGTAGGTGACCTATTTTAGGTAAAAAGACTAATAATCAGCTCATTACCCCTTTAGAAATAAAAGTAAATCTAGCCTAAATTATCGCCCTTAAATCATGCCAAGTTTCCATATCCTTCACAACGTCCATCTCCGATTAAGCACATGCCATAGTTGTGAAGACGTGTCCTTTAATTGTGATGCTAAGAGCGGATCCTGCTAGTCATTCCTGTAAAACAACATTAAATTCAACGAAAGCAACTGTTAGCATGAGGATCCTATGATGGTCCGTGATTCTGATCCTGAGAGTGATGCTAAGAGCGGATCCTGCTAGTCATTCCTGTAAAACAACATTAAATTCAACGAAAGCAACTGTTAGCATGAGGATCCTATGATGGTCCGTGATCCTGATCCTGAGAGTCTGCTGAGGATCACTATCTGCCAAAGAAACAAGGATCACTGGTTAGGATCACATATGAGGATCATGTATTGTAAAAATCCAGCCCTAACAGGTAAAACCTAAGTTTTCAATTTGGCAGCAGGAATAAATCCTATTTTATTTAATAAAAACATCTATTTTGTTCTTAGGTAACTTTATTGCCACTTTTCCAAGCCTTTACATTTTGTTACCTGAAACACGTTTTAAAAACAGTTTGTCAGTGGGAAATACTGGTGAGTGAATCCCAGTTTAATTAAGTTTATATAAAAAGTCACAGTGAACAGTATTGAGGGCGCATCCGCAATTACATTTGTTTCCAAGTTATATCAATTACCACCACACGGTAATGTCGTTCCGACTTATGGTCATGTTACTCCTTTACGAGGTGGTAACAAATTTTGTATACAAAACCCCAAATTTACCGACTCTAATTGTATTCTTATAAATACTCAATAACTGTTATTCGCATGGAAATTTAAGGTTTTGTAAAAACAGTTAACAAAAAGATTTACAAAAAGTGGATCAACTCACATTGCTGTTTTAAGTTATCCTTTAGGGTTTCCTGGTGAATATCTATAATTTACACAAATGCACGTGTGTTAGTATAATAACCCATTTTAACATTAGTAATATCCTCCCCGAGACGGCATTCCAACGACTACGTCGGGCAGAACCACGACAGCCGTTACGGAACCCTAGATCAATCGGGCAGCGTATCTAATACGTCTCCAGGGGTTATAATACTTACATCGTAGTAGAACCTCGCTATTTAGGGGGGTATAATACCCGGGTATAATAACTGCACTACAGAAATTGAGATTGAGAATTGAATTGTGATCGAAACAGACTGAAGGCCGATGGCCTTTATTTATAGGGCTGTAATCTGGTTTCCACGCGGCCCGCGTAAAAGTAAGCCAAGGCTTACGCGGCCCGCGTCAACATCCAGTCAACGTATAGCTTAGCTGGGTCATCACATAGGTCTGCCGGGTGTTGGGCCACGTGGCCGCACCGGGCTTTGCCACATTCTAAGTCTCTCGCGGCCCGCGTAAGTGTAAGCTTAAGTTTACGCGGCCCGCCCGAACTTAATACTTCTGATTTTTATTTTATTTTTAATGTTATATTGTATTTTGGGCTCGGTTTTCACATACGGGGTGTTTTTAGGGACATATTGGGATATTTTAAATATTTTTAGGGTGTCGGAAAAATTATGAGGGGTGTCGGTTCAGGGTTGTTATATCAATGATAAGAAAAGAGGTGTTTAGGGTATTTGTTACCTCTTGATGCTTTGTTAACTAAACTTTACCATGGATCAAAAGAGCTCCCTTTAAAGTAAGTGGTTGTATTCTATTAATGCCATAATAAAGTGGAGTTCTTTTTTCGGGACCATCTCACACTCATCCATACCGGTTTGAATCAGCAAGGAAACGCTCCTCAAGGATGGAAACAAACCACAACAACATTTCCGAATCAGTAAGGAAACTATATATCGTTGTGGTTTAGTATTAAGTAAAAAAATAGTCACAAGGGTTTATACGACCCATCATTATGGACCTCTTGTTTTGATCCTATCTTCTCAAGAGTAGTAGTGAGGATAATATAAACCAAGTCCTTGGCATCTTGATCTTATCTCCACGTTTTGGCAAGAATTTACCAAACCCAAAGTCGCATACCAAAACCTCTAACCCTCTTTCAAGGAATCAACATGTTTGACTCCACATAGACATAGAAAACATTAATATTTTGAACTAACAAAACACTAGGTTATTAGTATGTTTTTAAGGATTTATAAAACTCACTTTCAATATGGTATTCCTTACTTAAATACATTAACACACACACAAACCCTTGTTAATCCATAGTTTGTTTTAGTTAACTCCCCATCAAGAGGTTTGTTTCTCTAAACACCCACAAGAACCTTAGCCACTCATGGCTTCAAAGAAAGTGGGTTGAACAAGAGTGTGTTGTGGGAGAGAAGTAAAGAATTGAGCAAGTAAAATGGGAAGAAGGCTCTATTTATAGGGTTGGTGGCGGGAGTGGGCCGTGTTTGGGAGGCCCACTTTCTTTGAAGACATGAAAGGTTTTTGTGAACAAAATAAACAAATATAGACCATTCATTGTTTGTTGTTTTTATAGGTTAAAATTTAAATAGAAAGGGTATAATAGTAAGTTAAAATAATTTCTCTCTTTAATTAGAATTAAATGTTTTCTCTCTCCAATTATACACATGTGTATGAAAAATATATGTACGATAACAGTGTGTCTTAGTTGTTTCAGTCACTATATACATATGTATAAACACCAATTACTCAGGTAACAACAATTTTACACATGTGTATAAAAAACAAACAATCGTTATACACATGCGTATAAAAGCCCAATTGTTTAGCGAACAACAAACAGTCACTATACACATGTGTCTAAAACCCAAATTGTTCATTGAACATCAATTATATACATGTTTATATAATATAAACAGTCACTATACACCATTGACACCTTTAAATGTTTTTGAATTAAAAAAAAAAACTATAGCAAGACCAGACTCAAATTAAAGAGAATAAAATGCTCATTTGTTATGTATTTGTTTTAGAAAATATAAACATATGAAAAGGTTATGGCCATATAAAAAACTTCTAGGGGTAGTTTCTTAATAGTCAAAAAAACAATTAAGGAAAGAATGTTTTTTACTTCCTATAATACCTCTTTGAATAAAAAATAAAAAGAAAAAGTCAACAAGATGAGTGGTCTAGATTGGTTCATTTAGTTCAAACATAGAGGGAAGGTTCACAAATAAACCTAATCCTATATATATATATATACACACACACATTTATATATTTACACACTTATTTTTTAAATTTTGTTTTTACCTTTAAATAAAAAATAGTAACAAATTATAATGTTTGGTACGACCGAAGAGACGAGTGGTACTGATGTTTAGTACGACCGGTCAACGAGTGGAAATGAGATACGAGTGCCGAGATAGACGGGTGGTTGTGGCGGCGGTAGTGGTGGTATACAATGGCAGCGACATGATAAAAGAGAAAGAATGTGTATGGTGTGTGTATATAGTGGCGGAGCTTAAATGTAAACTTAGTGGGGTCCGGACTCTTATAATTCAAATCGGTGGGAGCCGAACTCTTAAAAAATCCAATAATTTGCACTCCAGAAATATCAAAACTTTTTGGTAAAATTATTTTTACAAGCAAAAAATCAGTGGGGTAATAAAGCTTCGCTAATATGTGTATATATAATTATAAATGTGTGTATATGCATACATATTATGGTTAATTTATTATTTTTATTTTAAAGGTAAAAAGGAAAATTAAAAAAATAGTAAGTATATACAAATGTGTGTATGTATGTATATATATATATATATTATATTTCTAATTATTCTTTTGTTTTTTATCTAAAGATAAAAAGAAAATTAAAAAATAAAAGAATAAATGGGTAAATTACCAAAATCGTCCCTGAAGTTTGGGAATTATCAAAATTATCCATGAGTTAACCATACATTTTAATTATGTTAGTGATTTGAATGGAAATAGCAACAATGAAACTTCAGGGGTCTAGTTACAAAAACTTTCGTTTTTGGACTAAAGTGCAAAACTGACCAAATCTCATAGACTATTTTGGCATTTTACTCTAAAAAGAAACGAAAACAACTATGAAAATAAAAGAACTTTGATTATCAGAATGATTGTGTATGTGTACAGCTCAATAATTATAATTGAAATCTTAAGCCAATTTATACTAATCAAGGAGTTGCGTCTCAAATCAGCGTATCTCTTGGTGAATCCACATGTCTTCTAATGCTTCTGATGTTTGGCGCCTTTTGTGAAATGGCATGTCTCCTACAGTGGCGAAGCTTGAAATTTTTTACGGGGAGTCGAAAATGTATATACCCAAAAATTTCTATAGAACCGGGGGTTTGAAAACGTATATACTCAAAAATTTCTATACGAAAACTACATATATAACACTACAGGCCGAAAAGTTCGGGGGTTGGGCGCCCCTCCCGGCCCCTTCAAAGCATCGCCCCTGGTCTCCTGGATACGTCGCTTCCTTTGTGATGTTGGTTATAGAGTTTTATTGTGTCGCTTCTGGTCCTCGTATACTAACTAATCTAAATACAAGATAAACCTATCTATTAACTAATTACATAACAACCCTTGGACTTAAGGATACCAGGGATTAGATCTTCAGAAACCCCTTAAAACTCAAGGAAAAAGGCTTACTTCGGATAAGTTACAGAACGATTGGACTAGCTCTAGTACATGATCTGATTATCACATTCTTACGTACATACATAACCAAGTAAATTACATATATGATACATGCATGTCTCATATTCATCTAAAGTTAATCCAAATTTCAAGTCCCAAATAAAAAGTAGTAAAGATGGGCTGGAACATATCTTTAGTTTCAGTATTTGACTATATATCGACGCACACTCTATCGGAAATGGCTTCCCACCGACATACATGATAAGAATCTTATCTAAAATCTTATCTTTGGTTTTACCGACAGATTACCATGGATACTTTCTCAAAAAATAGTTCAAGACCTAACTGGACTTACCTCGAATCTAGGGCCGGCTCCACAGGCTTGCCAACCTACGCACGGGCCTAGGACACCAAAAAATAAGGGCCTCCATGTTTTTTGAAAGTTTTTATAAATAGTATATGTATTAATCCTAAATAAATACGTTTATTTCAAAACTAAACTAGTTTTTCATTGAACGAACGAGACCAAAGTAAATATTGTTTATCAAAAGAAAAAGGCTCAATTTCAAAGCCCATTTCGCACTAATTTCCAGCTGTTACAACACAACAACCATCGACTTAATCATCATTATTCAACGGTCTAAAGCCCCTAAAATACAACCGCAATCATCGTTCCCACTTCCCATCACAACCTGCTTTCAATTTCTAGGCTACTAGACGAAAAAGTAACCGTAACACCCATAGCGACAGGTCTATCAGTATTAGAGGAGAGTTTATATGTGAAATTAAGGCCCCACTTCGTAGTTCGCTTAAAGTCTCTAAAAACGTTGAAACGACCCTACTCGAATTGATGGTCTGTCAGCAATCCATCAGTAAAAGTAGTTTAGCTATTATCACTGAATTGCCTAGGGATTACCAAAGGGGTTTCCTATTTTCTTTTGGGCTTGGTTATTCACACATCCTCCTTGGTTATTTGCACATCCCTTGAACCCTATAGGAAGCGTATAGAACAATACGGTTCCTCTGGGTCCAAGCGTATTGAGCAATACACTTCCTATATGTGTACTTGAAGTATAAACTTTCAAGAAGATGGTCAGCGAATGATTAGGGGACCAAAGGAAGCGTATAGGGCAATACTGTTCCTCTGGGTCCAAGCGTATTAAGCAATACATTTCCTATATGTGTACCAAACTTTTCAAAAGATGGTCAGCTAAAAGGAAGTGTATAGGGCCATACGCTCCCTTAATGATTTTTTTTTTCAAAAGACAAGAGAAATCATATAGGGCCATACGTTCGTTCCCTGGAGGAATTTTTATTTGCAAGAACAGCATATTGTTACTGGTATCTTTTTGAACTTTATTTTTTTAAACATTAATTAAGTTGTTTTTTTGTTATAAAATGATGTTAGTTTTTTTTATATAAATTTTATAAAAGACGTAGTGAAATTAAGGAATCCAAACAAATTAAACATATCCAAATTAAATAAATATTACAAATACTTAAAATTAAATTCAATTGTTCGTACAGTACTACATAATATGATAATAAAAACCACTATCATCATCAATACTCGTCAAACTCCTCGTCAGACTCAGCGAGCTCCTCCTCAGTAAAGTTCGGGTCACACCTAGTAGAGGGTGACGGGCTGTGCAGTGTATAGGACGTGCCTGGAGCCTATAAAAAATTCAAACAAAATACTCATTACATAACATTAAAATTGTTCGTAGAAAATGAAATAAAACAAAATAACATACCTGCATGGAAAGGTCGGATAGAGGAAAGAGCGGCATGGTCTGGCCGGACCGAGGAAAATGTGGCAAGGAAAGGTCGGGCTGATTATAGGACGGGTCGTAAGGCTATAAGAATTTAAACAAAATACCCATTACATAACATTAAATTGCTCGTAGATAAATGAAATAAAAATAAGATAATATACCTGCATGGACGGGAGGGGCTGGGTAAAGGATGCCATGGATGGGTCGGGCTTCTGCGTAAAGAACGGGCCTTGGTCCGGATAAACTCGTGGTGGTGGACGGGGTGGAACGGATATGCCCATGTACTTATACATTTCACCCATGCCAGTCATCAGCCACCCTATGTCATCATGCATCTGATCCATCTGGCGACTGTGGGATGCTATCTCCTGACCATGTGGTGTTAGAAGTCGCATTTGCTCATCTTGGTTACGCAAAATCCTATCGAGAAAACGGTTGGTTGACCTCAACATCATCATGCCCGCCATCCTGCTCAGCCATCTAAGGCATCTGAACCTCCTCGGCCTCCAAACGCGGGTGATGTACCAACGGCTGCCATGCCCAAACCTGACGGTTCGTCCCAAAAAACCTATAACCAACATTAGGAATGTTTGCCGCCACTTTCATCCCTGTCATCGACCTCATGTCCAAATATTTGCAGGGAGCCGGCGGTGGATACCTATCCTCGACCCAACCAAAGTACCGTGACGCTGCTTTTTCTATGACGCTGCGTTTTCCAACGTGTGACAAAATAATCCACCAGGCAGAGATGGAGGGCGCACGGACGACTAGTAAATAAAAAAATAGAGATAGAAAAGATCGGCCTTCGTTACGTTCTCGCAACTCTTGCCACGGGCCGCGATGCCCGTGCTAAAGCAACGATGCAAGTAACGAACTAACGGGTCGCGAATCTCCGAGATCGGACCTCCTCCGCCTTGGTGTATGGACCTTCACCGATGGTGGGCCACCAAGCAATCAACTCATCCTCGGGCATACGATCGATAGCCGTGGTATACACGTCCTGAACCAACTACTCGTCTACTCGTCTGTGTAAAAACCGGTGGCGACGGCAAATTGACGAAGCGACATCTCAAATACCTCGCCGAACAGACGGAATGTGATCTCGGGTGATGGGGCCGGCAAGTTCAGATCATCAAAATCCGAGTTCGGCCGATCATCCGGTCGAGGTCTATAGCGAAATGTGGAAAGAAACTCCACCATCAATGGCCGATAAGATGGTGCGGCTCCTATTCGAAATAAACGATCCCACGGGCTATCCTGCCCGATAACCTGTCGAACAGTGTCCGCCACCCCACATGTCTCTAACGAATCCCAATGTATCCCTCTCATGCACCCCACCTTCATCTCCCTAAGTTTATTGAACTCGTTTCGCTTCATACGTTTGGGAAGGGTATATCATATATGGATATCGTGAACAATCGTCACCGGCCCATGGATCGAAATCTCCCGCTCCATCCATCTCATCATCTGACGCCATATATGCAAATTTAAAATGAAAAGAATTTAAGTTATACAAATAATGTATAAACGTTTTTTTTTTTTACACATTTTTATAAAAAACATTTAGATTAGGGGACCAGAGGAACCATATTGCCCCATACGCTTCCTATACATTGGCTCTAAGGGAACCATATTGCCACCCATATTGCCCCATATGCTTCCTATACTTTGGGTCTAGGGGAACCATATTGCCCCATACGCTTCCTATTATACCAATAGGAATCGTATTGCCCAATACGCTTCCTATTGATTTAATGCGTTCACCAACCCAAGCCCTATGGGAAGTGTATTGCCCTATACGCTTCCTATTAAACTTATGGGAATCGTATTGGGCAATACGCTTCTTATTGGGTCATTTTTCAGAATAGTTTTGAACTGCGTGCGCGTCAGAGAATATTGTACCAATAGGAACCGTATTGCCCAATACGCTTCCTATTGGTGTCGCATTTAATGCTTCAAACCCTATGGGAAACGCATTGGCCTATATGATTTGTATTGAGGGATGTACAAAAATTTTAGAGGATGTGTAGATACCATCACCCTTTCTTTTTAATTTTTGTTATATTCTAGGTTTTAGTGGGATCCATCACGCATCTGATGGAAATTACCAACGGAGGTGATACTTGTTTTTTCTAGTAGTGACATCATAAAAATGTTTGGAACGCGTGATAGGGTATGCAGTATATTGAGTATTTGGGTACCAGGTAGTACAATACTGTATGAAATATTTTGACAACACACCAAATTGCAAGAAAGATTAACTTTAATACAAATACATCTACCTTAATATTAGATAGGAAATACAAAGAGGATTACAGTTATTGCAGTTTTCAGGACGAAGGGAGTAATAAAAGTCCATCCTGAAAAGCCGGTGGAATGAAGGAGTCTAATACATTGTTTATGTCAACTGATTATATTGTTAACATCCATTTGTGGCTAAAGACAAATATACAATTTGTTAACAATGTTCCTTCAATTATCTTTGTCTCTTTAAAGAATATCTTTGTGAACAACTATGTGATCCGTTGATCCTTCAAGTATAAATAACTATCGCTTTCATTCAAAATATCACAAGCTTAGTCCATCTCTAAAGCTCTCTCTCACCATTACTTATTTCCATACTTTTAACACACATAAAACCTTTTAACTTCAATGGCATCCATAAGAATATATGCTAGCATTCTTGTAGTTATGAGCCTTTTAAGTCTTGGATCATCCGAGACTGGGATTGGAACCATCAATAACCCTCCATACTTACGTAAGTCATATACACCATTGCGAGGAACACACACATATATATAATATTATAGAGCATATCATTTCCTATATATACACATATATATATAAAGTGATCATAACAAGTTTACATTGTAATTACAGCATCAGCTTGTTATGGGTTCCAAGATCAAGGAGTAATGATAGCAGCTGTGAACCAAGATTTATGGCAAGGTGGAGCTGCTTGTGGGAAAAACTTCCAAGTGACTTGCACAGGTGCAACCAACCAAGGTGTACCACATCCTTGTACGGACACCCCCACGGTGACCGTAATGATCACCGATTTCTGCCCGCCTCCTGGTTGCAAGGGCGACCTTGACTTGTCACATGAAGCCTTTTCTACCATTGCTGATCCAAGAGCTGGAGGAATCAAAATCTCTTACCAACAGTACGTCAACAATTACTTGTTCTATATTTTTGTTTTCTTTAACAATATATTTTCCTTGTTTCACAACAATATGTTCATTTTATTTGTGCATTAGGGTGTGAAGAAGAAGAAGAAGCAGCATAACCAAAGCTGCATTCGAAGATCTTTAAATAATAACTCTACTGGCCTAGATCGAAAGGCATTTTCAATCATTTCAACTTTTAATTTTCATTTTGCTTTGATGTTTAGTGTTCTCTTCTTTTTATTGTACGTTAGTTGCTATATCATGAATTCAAGGTGCATCTTCATAAATATAAATCTAGACATCCACTTAAATTGTATGAAAATACTGAAGAAAACATGATATTATACTAGTTGTGCCAAGTGAAAGGATAATAACTTTTTCTAACGGCAAGAATTCTATATAAATATGGGTCAGCAAAAAGCTGAAACACCAAACAAACAGGAGCTACACGATTACATCATGAATGTTAAAATCGCATCATCACTCCAATTTAATACAATTTAAGACGTGAAATTTGGACCTGCATTTAAATCAAAGAAAATAGACATCTTTGATATTATACACACCGTTGAAGAGGAAAAGAGGTTGGTATCGTTGTTAAGCTTTAGGAGATGTATTGAAAAAGGATTTATGTGGTCAGATTAAATATACAATTAATATGAATGCTGATTAAAGAGATAAATTAACTGAAAAGGTTGGTATCGTTGTTAAGCTTTAGGAGATGTATTGAAAAACTGTTTATGTGACTTACACACAACTGACTACTAGAAGCAGGTAATAAGAACGGAAAATGCAATCCAATTAAAAGATAATATAACTATAGGTTGTAAAACCTATCGTAGATAATATATAAGCCAGTTTTTATACTGGAATCAGACACTAGTTCTTCTTCTGTAGTAATAATTTTCTTCGAAAGAAAATCCTCAAAATAGACATGTTGACTAGAAAAGCAATTACCTAAGTAGATATACCTTTTTTTTTTGAAAGGAGAACTTCATTAAAAAAGACGCCTGACTCGAAACCCGAGACAGGAACCAACAACAACAACGAAACAGAAAAAACTACATGAAAGAAAAATTACACCAATCCGACCACGAGATGTGGTTGTTCCTTGATCTGTACTTAAACCACAAGAACCCCTGAGACTTGATATCGCAGAAGATGTTCTCCACCTTGGCCTCGACACCCGAAAAAACTGCCTTGTTCCGCGTCCTCCACAGACACCAAAGAGACGAGAAAACAACGCCCTGTATGATAGGCTTGGCAGCAACGCTGATGTAACTAGACTTGTGCACCTCCAACAGGTCATTAAACGAAAAAGCGAAAATGGGCGGGATTTTACACCAATGGCTAACCTTTTGCCAAATCACTGTCGCAACGAAACATGAAGTGAAAATATGGTCAACCGACTCGGCTTCCGTCTTGCACAGAGGGCAGAGACCGTCTCCCACCTGAATACCTCTTCTACTTAACGCATCCGCCGTCGGGATCCTACCCATCTCAGCACGCCAAACAAACAAATTGCATTTACCCGGAACCCATTTATTCCACTCTAAAACATAGCTGACCAAGTTCGGAGAAGCATCCGCCAAAACCCTTTTAACCGAGCTCACAGCAAAGGAACCACTAGGATCTCCCAACCATCTCCACCCGTCTTCTCTCGAGGACAGCGTGACCGAAGCGATTTCCTCCAGCAATGAAACCAATTCTTCCATTTCCACACCCGGGTTCGGGTCATGTTTCCAAAGCCAACACCCCGCAACCCGATCGCGAACCGAGCAAGATTTCACCACCTCCAAAGCAAAAATATTCGGAAATAACTCACAAAGCGGCTTCTCTTTTAACCACGGATCTAACCAAAACATAATGCGATCACCTTTGCCCACCGACCCTTTAAACATATTCCTGAGGACGACCGAGCCAGCAACGGGTTTCGAGAAGATTGAGACAATGCTATTCCATACTCCAGAACAAGACTTTTTGGACGGAAGGAAGGACCAGTTAGAACCATTAGCATACAAAGCATCCACTACTTTTACCCACAAACAGTCTTTCTCGCACTTATATCTCCAACCCCACTTGCAAAGCAAAGCAACGTTAATATCTCTTAGCTTACTAAGACCGATCCCCCCTTTCTTCTTGGGTAAAGCGATTCTCTCCCAGGCAACCCAATGGGTTTTCTTAACTTCACTCGAGCCACCCCATAGAAACTTTTTGATAAGCCTTTCTAAATCCTCGGTGACCCGTTTCGGGGCTTTATAGAGGGAAAAATAAAACGAAGGGAGACATTCAAGAACGGAGCGGACAAGGGTAACTCTACCACCAAATGACAGGAGAGCGGATTTCCAGAGAGCAAGACGCGACTCGAAAATCTCGTAAACCGGCCTCCAGTTGATAACCCGAGCCATATTTGCCCCCACCTTGAGCCCGAGGTACCTGAACGGAAAGGAATCCACTCTGCATCCGACAACCTCGGCCATAACCCCCACCGCCGCTTGATCCACACCCACACCAAGAAGGCCAGATTTATCTAAGTTGATTTTGAGACCCGAGACTGCATGGAAACACCGTAATAACCTAACGATGTTGAGAATATTCTCGGCGCTCCATTCCCCGATGAGCAAAGCATCGTCCGCAAAAAATAGATGAGACAACAACGGCCCATCCTCGGGAAGACGAATACCCGAAACAACCCCTACTTCAATTGCCTTCGAGATGAGGCAAGACAACGCTTCCATGGCCACTATGAACAAAAACGGGGAGATAGGATCCCCTTGCCGCATCCCTTTATTACACTTAAACTCGAAGGTGGGCGCACCGTTCACCAAGACCGACGCCCTAGCGGAGGAAAGAATGCCCCAAATCCAGTTACACCATTTAGACGAAAACCCCATCTGAGAAAGAACATCCAAAACAAACCTCCAACTGATGTTATCATAGGCTTTCTCAAAGTCGATTTTGAACAGGACCGCTTTCTTTTTATTCCTCTTAATCCACGAACACACCTCATTGATGATAAGCGGACCATCAAGGATAAATCTCTTTCCCAAAAAAGCCGACTGGGAATCCGAGATGACCGAGGGAAGAACCTGCTTAAGCCTATTAGCGAGCACCTTAGACACCACCTTGTTAATTACACCGACAAGGCTAATCGGCCTATAGTCACCAAGACAAATCGGGTCTTTCTTTTTGGGAACTAAAGTAATAAAGGAAGAGCCACAGCCGATGTTGATAATGCCTGTTTCGTGAAACTCCGACAACAAACTAACGAAATCCCCTTCGAAAAGATCCCAGAACTTCTTAAAAAACCTGAAATTAAAACCGTCCGGCCCGGGGGCCCGATCGTCGCCGCAGTCAAACACCGCGTTCTTGATCTCCTCCCTAGAAAACACGGAATCCAACCACGATGCCTCGGAGGTCGAAATCTTCTTTAAATTGGGGCACTCGAGACTAGGCCGATCCGAACACTCCTCCTCAAACTTCGACTTGAAAAAAGAAAATACCTCCTTCTTAACCAAAGAGGGTTTAGAAATCCAAGAACCGCCAACATCTAACCCGTGGATGACATTACTAGCCTTTCTCCAATTAATCTGAGAATGAAAGAACTTGGAGTTCTCGTCACCCTCCTTGGCCCACCTAATTCGAGATCTTTGCTTCAAATCCATACACTTAGCAAGCTCAATATCCGCAATAACTTTCCTATTTTCCATAAGGACCCATTCTTCTTCTTCCGACAAATCCCTAGATTCAAGGATCTCTTCTAACCCCTCCACTTCTTCTTTAGCGAGACTAAGGGCTTCCCCTTCTTGTTTTAACATCCTGTCACGCCACTCTTTAATTTTACAACGAATAGCACCGAGTTTCTTCATGAAAAACAAATCCCGGGGACCCCCCGGGTCAACAAAATTAACACAAGCCTCGGTCACAACATCATTGAACCCCTCTTTGCAAAGCCAGGAATTAAAGATCCTGAACGGCCGAGCACCATAACGAATATCTTTACAAGATAAAATCAGAGGACTGTGGTCCGACCACCGTTTCGGCAATACCAAGGCATTGGCTTCCGGCCACTTGTTGAAGAACTCCGAATTCACTAGGAACCTATCGATTTTGCTTAGCTTCTTACCATTACCCGACCTCCAAGTAAAAGCATATCTCCTCATGTTATACTCTAATAAGGAGGACTCATAGATAAAAGAGTTGAAGTTGTCCGCACATACCCGTTTGAAAGAACAATTCTTCCTTTCGTCCCTATTCCGAACCGCATTGAAGTCGCCCCCTAACACCCACATCCCGTCCTTACTACTAATAAGGGAGCTCAGAGAATCCCAAAGCTCCTTCTTCTCCTGAGTCCTTTGAGGAGCATAAACATTGATTACGTTCAGCACAGAGGAACATCCCACCAAAGATCCTCTTAAGAAAATAAAATTCCTATCCTTATGGCACTCAATTAATTGAAATAGACTATCATCCCATAGACACACCAACCCTCCTGACAGACCCACCGGATCGACAGATTCCGAAGCAAACGACCCTTTACCCCAAAATTTACTCAACTCGACGCGCGGAATGGAACTCTGTTTAGTCTCCTGGATAGCCAAGAAATTTACCCCGTATTCCCGTCTTATCTCCTTAATCCAACCGGATTTCACCCCACCCCCAATGCCTCGCACATTAATGGATAAGAAATTCATGGGATAACCACATTAATACCTGTAGAACCGATCGAATTCCTGACGAGATTGGCATGGCTAGCCAAGTCAACTCCAATCTTCTCTCCCACTGAAACCGTTTTAACAACCTCCTCCTCTATCTGACGAGCCCTAATACTGTCGACGTCTGGCTCCTGAACTGGGGCATCACTCGACAAACCGATAGGGACCCCTTCCGAATTAGCCCTCACATTGAGATCAATTCTGACCTCCCCACCTTCCTCTACCGGGACCTCCATGCTTTGAATATTCCTGGCTCTGTCGGTGAACCCAACAAACCCAAAACCTGGCTCCTCCACATGAAAAGTTTCCCTGGGCCTCTTGGAGGGCCTTTCCACAACAGGAGAGCTCGCCAATTCTTGCTGGGAAGCAGATTGGGCTTTTTTTAATACATGGCCCATACGTCTTCTCCTTGTGGGCTTGGACCTACTCCCACCAGCCCCACACAAAAAATTCCCTACTGCCTCTGGACCCACATCCTTGGAAACGGGACAAGAAGAAACCCCAGCCGCTGGAACTGACCCCACCTCATCATTACCGCCGACCTTTTCTCTATCCGCATGCACAGGAGAGAGAATGTTATGGGGATTAGCACCATCACCACCCACTGACCCCTCGACTCCCCCGCCGCATTCCCCATGCAGCGACTCTACGTTCCCCCAGTCAGCTACCCCACTCCCGTCTACCACCGGCGACGACATCGGCGAAAATACCGACGGCGACCCTCCACCCCATTCTGGGGTACCACCAGCCCTCAGACTGTCCGGCACCCAGTCATTAAGGTCTTCTTCCACCCGAATCTTGTAAGATCTATTCCTCCATTTCACCGCAACCCCTACGTTGATCCTATCAACTTCTCCGACGAGCACCCCAACCCTGCAAACCGAAAGGTCTTGATCTTCCTCCACCCCTTTCGGAACGTGAAGGACTTTACCAAACAACCCCCCCACTAGAGACATCACATCCGACGAGAAAAGATGCAACGGAATGCCACACAACTTCAGCCAAGCCACTCTCTCAAGAGGAAGCGATTGTCCATTCCATCCATCCAACCTAGAGAACCAAGGGCCCCAAAGGCTCTTAGACTCCAAAAACCGAGCCGCCGAAGCCTTGTCATGGAAGGAAATTAGGAGGGTCATGCCACCCAAATACTGGACATTCGCCACCACTACCTTCGCAATGCTGAGCAATCTATCAAAGTCAACTAAAGTCTCCAAGTTAACAGTCGTACCGACTAGGGCTAGGCCGGAAAGCTCCGAGAAAGCCGAAGATCTATCCGGGATTATCACAGACTGCACAACAGACAGCTTTTCACCCCACTTATCCCCCGAACCACCCTTGACTGGATTTCTCTGATCATGGGACGAGCCCACCACATAACTGTAGGACCTGAAGTCCCTAAAGTTAGTGGTCGATTTGCCAAGAGCCTCACCATACACACTCGGACCACGGGTCTTCTCCGGAGCAGAACCGAACATCCCAGCATTTTCCGCCGCAAACCTCGCAATGTTAACCTTCAACCTACACTCACCCATCTTGACACCCTTCAGACTGTTTAGCAACTCCTGACAGCTTGCAACATCTTTGAAGGAAGCGAACCCAAACCTTAAGCCAAACTTGTCCCTTTTCTTCGCCACAAACGTGCCGACAATCTCCCCATAATTCTCCAGACACTTCCTGAGCTCCCAAGGGGTGCTACCATCCGGAAGGTTTGAGATAAAAAGTTTGGTGATTTGACCGACCATGGGAACCACCACGCACAACACAGAGCCACTCCCCTAACACCTCCAAAAAAGCAAACGAAGCAGTGGCCACTCGACCCTAAGAGTGTTAATGGAATTCGAACCAATCTAGCTAAACTATACTCCGATAGCCGCGATCGGTATCAGACCCACTAAGCCCCGAAGGAGACAAGAGACCGCTGCGGGAAAAGAGGGTAGAGGGGGAAACGAACTACGAGCCAGAGAAGAAGGAGAAGGCCGAGAGGAGGAGACGCAAAGACAAGATAGGATGCAGGGTACAAACCGGGCCTTCCGGGGGAAGGTCGGGACCTCACACACTATATCGACTGGCGGAACTCCGGTTACACTCCGGCGACTCTTATAATGAAGACAAAAACAAAGTCAGCATGTATTTTTTCTAAGTAGATATACCTAATAAGCCATTTTTAAACTAGATATTTCAAATAAAAGGTCAATCAGATCTAAACACGCCATCACACACCGGCTAAGCTGGCTAACTGGGAGCAATAACAGAAAAAATGCTCAAGTACAATGGGGACGGCAATAGGGCCAACGAGAAACAGCCACATGGACAAAGGTCGCTAAAGGAGCAAGCACAATCACAACTTTAGTCGTCGCTACATGACTACAATGACATCAGCCACGTCTTCCGTTGGACAGAAATAGCTATCCTGCAACCTAACCACATTTTTTTAGATTTTTCATGCCACAAACTATTGGCACATCCAGGCCCACTATTTTCACACTTTAGTCCAACTCAATGTCTTACGCATCAGTGGCATTTGAGTGAAAACAGTAAGTCAGTGGCCAAGAATAGGGTTTTTGTCTGTATGCGGCGAATAGAAATACATAAAGTTTAGTGTCCAACACCAGTCAAGCACAAAATTTCAGAGGGTATATACACAACGTACAGCTCTTCATGGCGTATATCAGGCATGAATATTTAGATTGGTGAATTTGGTGTTTTGGTGTTATAAACTCTCGTCCGGTTCGAACATTAAATCGTTTAAAATATTATATTGTTAATTATTTTGAAGAACTCCAGTATGGTTCGAATATATTATACCATATTTTTTAACTCTCCTCTAGTTCCAACATTATGCTGTTTCAACATTATATCGTTTAAAATATTATACCATTAATTTGTTTGATAAACTCCGGTACAGTTTGTGGCGGGACAGGCGATAACCAAGGCAGAGGCGGGCAAAATAGCTAAACACGAAAAAGCTTGCATCGAGATCAGCACGTGTTCGTCCCGTTCGCTTTCAATAAATTTGGCGCTCTCGCCCCTGACGCGGTGCGGTTCCTAAAGCGGGTTCAACAGGTAGTAAGCAGTAACACCGCACATGTTAAGGGGCAGAATTTTGTGTTTAGCAGGGTAGGGTTTGCTATTCAAAAAGGGTAGTAGCGCAGCTTGTTGCTCGTCTACCTGCCATTAGTTTGTAATCATATTACATTTTATGTGTTTGATCAATAGGAAATACTATATCTATTGTTATATGAATCGTTAGGCGCTAGTCGGTCGGTTGGGTACCGACTAACAATTAATCGGGATTAACAGTGACTAATCGGAATTAATCAGATTGGGATTTTTATATGTAATTTTTATTTACATATACACACACGCACACGTTTTTATATATAGTTTATTAAAGTAGACATACTTTACCACTCATTGACCATTTTTTTAAGTAACTAGCGGGAATTTATAAGGTTTGATCGAAATTTGGTCATAATCTAATCTGGAATAGGCCGCCATTGACCACCTAGAGATTAATCGGTGAACCACCAATTAATGATTAATCATCGACTAATCGGAGACTAGTCGAGATTTTTACAACCATGACTATATCGCTTAAAATATTATACCATTTTTTACTCTCGTCTTGTTTGAACATTATTTCGTTTCAATATTATATCATTCAAAAAATTATATCGTTACAATATTATCGTTTCAACATTATACCGTTCTCAACCTTATACCGTTTCAATATTTTGGTTTCAAATATTATATCGTTTAAAAAAAATTACTTCCATGCAATTTCATTGTTTAAAAAATTAAAAAAATTGAGATATTATGTAATACAAACAAACATCACGTAAACCAACATATAAAGAACTGAATATGATATGGTTGCGGATGCTACTACTGCTGATGTCGTCCTAGAGACAGATGGTACGGTCAGGGATGTAACCATTCATGTTGTCATCGCTCCTGCGCCTCCTCAACCAACCACTGCAGTGCATAAGACATCGTGTCGACCCTATCAATAAGTCAGTTAACATCGGCCCGTAACTGCTGATACGCCGCTGCTCCCGGGGTAGGACCTGGAACAACATGACGTGGAAACTGTTGCGTCACGGGCAATGGTCGTGGTTGTGGCAGCTTTGGAATGTCCATATTGGGAGCATGCTCCTGAACGGGCCCAACTTGGGGTGGCGGATACACTGGGTCACACACCATTTTGGCTCAAAATGAATATGCTAACATGACATCCACATGACAGAAACGCCCAAAATGGGCATGAATTACTATGCATGGTCTAAGTAATCGTGTGTATACCGGATACAATTCAAACTATCTATCTGAAACATTTGAAAAGCAAAGAAAAGTGCAAGAAAGATTCACATTACTATATATTAAAAAACCAAATGAAATGAACAGTTATTATATGTTGGTGCACTTGTGTCTGTACTTTGTCTGTATTCAGTCATGATGTAAAACGATGTCCTTGTTAGTCATGTAAGTTTGACCAAGTCAACCATCCTCCTGGTTTGACTTGGCCAAACAGTTAGTTTATGAATGTGAATTGTCTGGCTCGAAGGATGACTCATCGAAGGATAGTGTGATCCTTCGATGAACTCGAAAGATGTACCTTCGATGGATATTGATGGACCTCGAAGGATATCATCCTTCGAGGTGTAGATGTGAATCCTTCGATGGTTTCATGATCGATAGATGATCTTTCGATCATCTATCTGATCCTTCGATCAGTATTCCTGATCCTTCGACCAGACTTGCTGTGTTTGGGTATATATACCCATGCAGTGTGTTCTTTTCAGTTTAGACATTTGGAAACACTTGAGAGACACTTCTGTCAAGAACACACACATTAGAGAGTTTGCAATACTGATTTGTAAACCTTGTGCTTGTAACCGGAACCTTTCATTTGCATTAATACAAGTGGTGTTAATCGGTGAACCTTGTGTGTCTTGTGTTTATACTTGTCTCAACTCGGTTTCACTCTAGCTTGGATTCCGCACTTGCTAGTGTGTTAACATAACAAGGTTAAGGTTTAACCTCATCCTCCGCGAGGGACCTACAAGTGGTATCAGAGCCGTGGCTCTTTACCTTGTTAAAAACCGGGTTTGTTCAAGTCTTGGTGTGTTTGGACACTTGGTTTAGTACCCGTTTTTGGTGGTTTTCTTACATTTTTAAACATAAAAACGTGTTCTAAACTAACCGGGTGTGTTCAAGAGCGGGTTGGGTAACTTACAACTTGTTTTTACGAAATTTGGTGATTTCCGGCCAAATTCCGGTGTGTTCCGGTGACCGGACTTTCTGGATAAGATTTGCCATTTTGGGCATATTTTATTTGAAAATCAAAGTTGGTGAAAAGTTGAGGTCAGAACATCCTTTCTGCCGAAAGTTGGTTCACCAACCAATCACCTTTCTCACCAACCTGCCACCTTTTTGTTAGTTGTGTCAGAAGCGATCGAAGGATATCTTTCGATATCGAACGATCATCTTTCGATCAAGGAAGGCTCGATAGATAATCATCTTTCGACCCATCCTTCGAAGTCAGAGACTTATCCTTCGATCCAGGGAATCTATTCGAAGGATAGTTATTCGAAAGATAAGGATCTTTCAAATTGTGAATCTTTCAAAATAATTGCTCGAAAGATAAGGATCTGTCAAATTGTGAATCTTTCAAAGTCTTTGTTCGAAACTCAACAGTGATCTTTCGAACACTGTTGATCGTTCGAACAAGTCTTGATCCTTCGAACAAGTCTTGATCCTTCGAACAAGTCTTGATCTTTCGAACAAGTCTGTATCTTTCAATTCTTGTCTGATTGAATCTAACAGGTTTGTGTTTGTGAAGGTTTCCAATTAGTATCTCATCAAAATGAGTTGTACAAGTCCTTGGGACTGGAGTATTGACTCACAATCTAGTCAAGAGCTAACCTCTGCTGCAGCTTGGGCAAAAAGTATGTTTCCACCGCCATCAATCAGTCCATGTCAATGGGCTTTGGTATCCAATCAAAGTCAAAGCATTCAAAATCTTTTGATTAGTGAAAGCGAAACGGGCAGCAACAACCGTCCACCAAAATTGAACCATATGAACGACTTTCCATCATGGAAAAACCGCTTTCACACGTATGTTCAAGGACAAAGCACCGATCTTTGGACATGTTTCATCAATGCATTCAATGCTAATCTTGAGGTTGCAGCGTCCACTTCAGAAGGTTATGCTAACATGCTCGAAAATGACAAGAAGGCTTATGAATTGGAGAAAAAGGCTTTTGCTACACTTACACAAGCACTCAACAAAGATATCTATCATCAGTTCTCCTACTGCAAGACCACGAAAACATTGTGGGATGCCTTAGTTGCTAGAGGAGAAGGCAATGCAGCTACTCGAAAGTCTCGTCATGATTTGTTGAAGAAAGAGTTTGAATCGTTTCAATTTTTGGAAAACGAAACTCTAAATGATATGACAACACGGTTCTATCATTTGATTAGTGAAATGTGTGCTTATGGGGTTGTATCTACTCAACAAGACATGGTGAATAGGTTTGCTGACGCCTTACCTCCAAAATGGAGTTCTTTTATTGAGTTGTTGAAGCATACTGGAACTCTAGACACGGTTAACATCTATGAGTTCATTCAGAAACTGGAACATAAAAATGATGAAGAAATCAGGAAAGCAAAGCGAGCTCCCGCTCCTCAGAATACAGAAATGTACCTTCCAGGCTTCGATGTTTTGGCAAGATCCGCTGCAGCTCAGCAACCTAAACTGCAAACTGCATTTGTGTCCAACACAAGTTCTCTTCCGTTTCCTCAATCAACTGCAGCTCCGGCTTTTGATCCAAGGTCTTACATTCCCGTCCCAACACAGCCACAAGTCCAACCACCACAACAACAACAGCAGGCTCATTATACAAATAGTCCTCAACCTCAAAATCCTAACACAATCCGAGTCGATAATTCAAACCTTTCACACATCAGCATTGAAGTTGCTAAGGAGCATATGGAAATTATCAATACAATGGTCAGTGCCTACTGTGGTTTGGTAGCAGGTCAGCTTGGAAACATCAACATGACCAATGAAGATTATCAACAGATCGACAAGGAAGAAATGGAGTTGATGGATATCAAATGGGCCTTTGCTAGTGCAGTGAGAAGGGCAAAAGATTTCATGGCTCGAACTGGAAGAACTTCGTTGGAAGGAAAGAAAGATACGAAGTATGGGTTTGATATTAACACTGTTACATGCTTCAATTGTGGTAATAAAGGGCACTTCAAACGAGAGTGCACTCGACTAACAAAACAAGGCAATCACAACCCTTTCAGAAACCAGACGAGTACTACTAATGTGAATGCCCAGCAAGAAAACCGTGAAAGGAGGATGGTGGCAGTTAATAACAATCAGGGCCAGCCTGGAACTTCAAATCCCAATCGGGCTCTGGCTGTTCAAGCTGATGAGGGATGTGACTGGTCTGTGCAGTTTGGTGAAGGTGATCAAGGAAGTGGAACAGCTTGTTATGCAAAGATCATCAATCACATCGAGCATGTTCATAAAGAAGAGTCCTCTGAAAGTGATGACAGTTTTGGTTATTCTGGAAGTTCTGATGAAGAAGGCTCTGTTTCTGGGGATAATCAATCAGAGTCTGATGTGAAGGAGGAAGCAGGTTCTGGTGTTGAGGATTTATTGAATGAAGCTGATGATCTCATATGTCAGAAATCAATTCTGATCAAGAAGGCTGCTACTACATCCAGGGAAATGGAAAAGTTCTTTTCTGAAGACGGATCTTTTTCTTTTCAAACTGCTTTTATGACAAATGTGTCAGCCTCTTCGAGTCAGGTAAATTCTGAACCTCCTGCTCCTAGTGTTTGTGAATCATGTGCTGAAATGAAGCTTGAACTAGAAAAGCTTCATAGTCATAATCAAAATTTGGTTATTGAACTTTCCAAATGCAAAGAGGCAAATATGGCTTTAACTCGGAACGAAAAAGATTTTAAATCAGTAATTGAAACTTTAAAGAAAAATGTGTCCGAAGTGAACAAAGTAGTTTACCACAAGCAAGTAAGTATAAATGAATATATTAACATTGTGGAAGAAACTAAGAAGCAATTAGCCATTGCCCAATGCGAGCATGATGCGATCAAACAAAAATTGGAGAGTTATTCTAACTCCCAATTTGTGCTTGATCACATCATCGATGTTCAACAACCGAAGGGAAATCAGAAAGGCATAGGGTATAAGAAATGTCCGCCCCCTTTGATGAATAATTATACCAAGATGCCTGATGAGGAGGAAATGCCTCGGTATGAACCCAGTGTGCCTCTTGATATTGAGGAATTTGCTACTGGCCTAGGGTTCAAACCGGACAATTCTTCAAACACATCCTCTAAGCAACAAGAAACGTCATCATCCATGAAGCAAAGTCCTCCAATTATCGAGGACTATGAGACATCGGATGATGAATCAGAATTGGATGTAAGTGATCAGGATAAATCACTTAACAAGATGAAAGGAGTAGTTATTCCACGAGAGAATCACATTCTTTGTGATCCTGATACTCCTGATTTCCCATCTGTTAAGAAGCAAGTGATTGATCCTGTCAAAGTTGATAAGACATGTGTGTCTACTGTTAAAAGCAGTAATGTGTTGTATACATTAGTTGGAGATAATAAAATCTACTCAGATCACGTTTTCCCAATTAAAAATGTAAATCAATCTTTGATTGATAAAGTCTTTGAAGACAACACAAACAAATTTTTGGGAAAAACACTTCCGGGAATTGTTGTAACACAATGTGATCCAATTCCTAAGGCTGAGATTAGAAAACAGTTTGGTAATCAAAAATCTTCAACCACTCAACAACCTAGTGCTTCTAATGGTAAACAACCAGTCAAACGAGCTCAAAAGCATAAAGGCTCTCAGATGAAATCTGAAACAAAAGGAGCTCGATCTCAAAAGAAAGCAAAAAGTGTCAAATTCGTGGCATCCACCGGTACTGATAAGATTGAGACTTTTGAGAATAAATCAAACACAGATTTTGTACATCAGGTCACGATCTTAAAACGTAACATTGATAACAATTACACTCAACGCACAAATGGGTGTGATGAAAAGGCTAGTACCTCAGGTTCCACGAGTTCGACATCTTGTGGTCAATCAAGTTCTCCTAAGTTTGTTGAAAGGAGAACATGCTTTAAATGTGGAGAAATTGGGCACATCATCAAAAACTGCCCAAATGCTCCAAAGAATAAATTTGTTGAGAAAGCTCCACCTGAAACAGTTCATCCTCAACGTCGGTCAGTTTCACCTAAACATGATAAACGAACTGTAAAAGAACAAGAAACTAAACAACGACGTAAGAACATGAAAACTGTTGAAAAAGCTTTGAAATCTGAAGTTAAAACAGTTCAAAAGGAACCAAGTGTCTCACAACCTGTAAAACCAGAATCTTCAAAAACTGGTAGGCAAAAACAAACTTGGTTACCTAAGGCGGGTGACAATTCAGGGGGAGCAGTTGTTCTTGAAAACCATCAAGAGATTGATATCACATTTCGTGATGCTCAGGGACGACCCAAGACCACTAAGGCTTGGGTCCCCATCCTCAACTGATGTTTTTAAATGACATGTGCAGGGTGTTCTAGGAGGAACTATTAATAGTCACTAGATTGTTTTACAACGAAGTCTATGCACCTGTTGCACGTCTGGAAGCTATTCGGATCTTTCTGGCTTATGCCTCATTCAAAGGATTCAAGGTTTATCAGATGGACGTCAAAAGTGCATTCTTACATGGTGTGGTTGAAGAAGAGGTGTACGTCGAACAGCCCCCAGGTTTTGAAGATCCTATCCATCCCGATCGGGTTTGGTTGCTCAACAAAGCTCTCTATGGTCTTCATCAAGCACCGCGAGCTTGGTATGCAACCTTATCCACCTATCTGCTGGAGAACGGTTTTCGAAGAGGTCTTATCGATTGTACTCTCTTCATCAAAGAACAAGATGGAGATCTTCTTCTGGTACAGGTATATGTTGATGATATTATTTTTGGTTCTACTAACGATGTCTTGTGTAGGAATTTCGAGCGCATTATGCAGGATAAATTCGAGATGAGTGCTATGGGGGAAATGACCTTCTTCTTGGGCCTACAAGTGCAACAAACTGAGTCTGGGATATTCATCCATCAGACTAAATATGTTGGTGACATCTTGAGCCGGTTCCAGATGTCTGATGCAACGCCCAATGGTACCCCACTGCCACAAAATCACGGAATTACTCCAGACTTGAAGGGTGAAGCTGTTAGCCCCTCGTACTACCGCGCAATGATCGGATCTCTTATGTACCTCACAGCATCAAGGCCAGACATAATGTATCCAACGTGCCTGCTTGCCAGATATCAAGTCAACCCGAAGGCCTCACATCTTGCAGCTGTAAAAAGGATTTTTCGTTATTTGAAGGGTTACCCTGACACCGGTCTATGGTACCCTAGGGATAATAACTTTGACTTGATTGCATTCAGTGATTCTGATCATGGCGGATGCAAAATCGACGGCAAATCCACAACGGCTGGATGTCAGTTTTTAGGAAATCGCCTAGTCACATGGCAGTGCAAGAAGCAGACGTGCGTCGCTACATCAACATGCGAAGCTGAATACATTGGTGCCTCAAGTTGTTGCTCCCAAGTTCTTTGGATCCAACAACAATTGCGGGACTACGGTTTTGAATTCCTAACTACTCCTATTTACGTTGATAATTCTGCTGCATTACAGATCACTAGAAATCCTGTGCATCATTCAAAGACCAAACACATCGAAATCAAATATCACTTCATACGTGACTGCTTTGAGAAAAGGCTAATCGATGTTGTTAAGGTCCACACCGATGACCAACGTGCCGACCTTTTTACCAAAGCATTTGACAAATCAAGATTTGACTTTTTATTATTGGTAAACGGCATTAAGGTCAAGCAAGAGTAAACCAACATCGGAAAATCATTTTTGTAAATACCTTTGTGTTTTAAATTTGTCTTAGTTTATTGATTTTAGGGGGAGTAAATCCAAAAATCGGAAAATCCAAAAACATCGAAAAATTTCAAAAACACAAAAACAATAGAAAAACAAAAATGAGTTTCCTGGCGAGCAAAAGAGAAAATGATAGTACATCAGTGGTCTATCCAAACCTCTTTAAACCTTAAATGAAAAACGATAAGCAGCTCTATATAAGATGTATCGGTAGGCTCACAATCATTTTAAAGTGTGCAGGGTGATATAAACTTAAATCGACTGAAGACCAGGTGGAAACCATTCATTGGCATATGGTCTTAGTACCGAAATTTCGTTTGATAGATTGCCGAGGTTCTGAGATATTCGGTCTTTATGCTGCTTATCATCTGGGTATCATGGTTGTATCTTTTACCGAAAAATAACGGGGGCGCAAGTCTAGATCTTCCATGATACTATACATACGTGTACATATACATATTGCATTCGACCTCAATAAGTGATAAACAATCACATGTCCAAACAAATAAGTGATAATATATCACATTTATCCGGGAGTCAAGTTCGTCTCTCTGCTGTACGGAAGTACTGACCTGTTCACGGACTTGCTCATGTGCCCCCATGCATATGAAAATCAAGTTCCTCATAAATAAGTGATTATATCACATAGGGCTTGTTTTCAAATCAAAATAAGTGAGAATCTCACATCATATACGGTCAAACAGATGATAATCAGTATACTCACCGGTAAGATGAACCCTCGTGCATACCTTGATACGGGAATGTGTAACACCCCGAAAACGGGTTTGGTAATCAAACCACGTTAATACTAAAAGACGGGTAAAATACCGTTAGTGGTGAAAATTTACCCGGTAAATATTAGGATTTAAGTAAATAAACCTAATATTAATTAAAAGGAGAATAAATACTTTGAGAAAAGTAAGTTTATAAGAAGCCCGAGTTAACGGGACTTAAAATAAAAAGGGTTATAACTCTCGAAACCCACTAAGTAACTAGGAATATCAACCTAGTTAATTATGTGGTTTGAAAACAATAAAGAAAACTTGGTTTATAATACTTTTGATAACTCTAAAAACTTGAGGGACTAAAAGTGTTAAATGAGAAAATAGTTTTAACTTAATAAAAATCAAAACACCAAAACACACACTTATGTGTGTGTTCTGGTCGTGATTTACACAGGAGCCAAAAAGGGTTTTTATCAAAACCCTAAATCACAAGAAATTCAGCCAAATCAAGGGAAATCAAGCTAGGAAATTGGGGCTTTTAATAAATTAGTGATCACCAAACCTAGGGGATTACAAGGTATGTCAAAATTCGTTGTTTGATTCTATTCAAAATTATGGATGAACAATTATAATCCGAAATTAGTATTGCATGAATGTTGTTTGGATGATATTGAAGTGAAATAGTGTTTAGGAGTAAACCCTAGACAAGTATAAATTGAAATCATGCTTAGCTCAAGTAAATTCAGATTTTTGTTGATGCTAAATTGAGGTATAAGATGTTCTTAGGGTTTTGATCGCTAAATAAATAGTGTTATGATGTCAAGAACATGCTTAATTTGAAAGCTGAATTCAAACGGTTCTTGATCAGAATTTACAGCCAACTTGTATTGGCTGTAACCTGGATAAAACGTGGTAAAAACATGTGTTTCTTGAGCCTAAAATGTAATTCCAGGAAATATCTTTAAAACCCCACTGGAATCGCATTTTTTCGACGAAAATTGAGCGTTTTATGAATTTTTCCGTATCAAAGGTTCAAGCTGTGTTTTCTGGCAGAATCTGCAGCCCATTACGAATGTCATAACTCAATTTAGGAATTGAGTTATGCTCTCAAATTCTTACTGTAGAAAGTATTAAGTGATTAGAAGAATTGCCAATTGGAATTTCGTCAATCGGATAAACGAGGAATTTTTAATGAATTTTTCCGTAAGCTGCAGTCAGAAGTGACGAATCTGATTGCAGCTTAGTAAATGAATTTTTACGAATTCTTGGTAAAGAGTTAGATCTTTAAATTTTAACACAAGTTCGAACCCTCCGAGGGGTACGCCACACAAAAAATCATGATTTTTTGAAGACTTGTAAACAGGTTAAACAGGTCACCAAAAACAGCCTATTTTCAGTGATATGAAACTTGATTTTTTTTGGTGTTATAAATTATGCCCACAAAGTTCATATGTTGAAACTATGAATGAAACACGTAATTTCCTAATTTATTTAATTAGGGGTGATACGTGATAATACGGAATCTAATCATAATGTAGATTTTAGTTAATTACACTTATCATATGATTAGAGGTAGTTAACTAGTAGAAAGTTAAAATTTACTAATGACGAAGTCGAATAATGATTTCGACATAGAAAATACGTAAGGTGGAATAGTCGTATTTGTTAATGACTAATCTAACCACCTTGTAAATGATGATAGTTTGACGCCTAACAAGCTAGGTGGAAGCTTGTGGATGAAGCGGGTCAAACGGAGCGCGTACGGAAAGAAAGGCGTGGCATGGATGCAAGGTAAGTATAGCTTACACTAGTCTTATATGTTAGGATATTCTCTTATCGTATTAGTTATGAATGACATAAATACATAATTGAGGTATGATGTTCCGGCGTGTAAACGTACGGAACAAAGTAGTCAATCATGACAAGAAACCATGAGGATGGTTAAAAGGAGTTAAATCGGTAAATTGGTCATGCGTTGACCATAACTATTGGTTTTGAAAGACACAGTAAAACATAAACCATGATAGGCTAAAAAGTGTTAAGAAACGATTAATAAGTGAAATGACCGCACGATGTAAACCGGAGCGAGTCATGTAGATGAGATGGTAATAAATATCATCTCGTCAACATATTCGGTCACTTAGACCAAATGGGTTAAAAGGTGAAGATATCACCCTTTGACAATAACGACTAATGATTTTTGTCGAGTTATATTATTTCAGGTGTAAATGTCAAATGGGTATTAGCAACGCTATGAATTAGCGGTTATAAAAGCAAGGTATTAAAAACGGGTCAATATATTGATCTGCGCCAGGTATGTGAAAAAGGGTAACCCTCATTTAGAACATGTGGTTCAAAGAGTGTTAAAAGTAGTCAAGGTGAACATTTGGTTACTTGATAAGTAAACCAAATGTTTTAGGTAAGGAACATTGTATTTGGAAAGCTTAATGACTTTTCAAACAAAATCATAGGTTAAAAGAGGGATTACGGGTCAAAATAAGCATACGAGTGAAAACGGGTTTAAATTGTGTAATAAACCTGTGATTATAACCTAATATGGTAAATAACCTTAATTTGAAGTAGTGTACGTGATATAAAGGTTAAACAAGTATGTTTGTTTGATAAACGTATAAACGGGTCAAAATTTTGGTAAAAGAGTAATAAACCGAAGACTTAAAAGTCTTAAATTTTATTAATCCGGATGTTGGATTTTAACTCAATATGATGGAAGATTAAATTACAATCATGTAGGAAGAAACGGTAGATCAAACGGATAAGCGGTTTGAAAGATACGAAAGTTTTCGTGTCGAATAACGGCAAAAATAGAGAAGCTGGATGCAGAGTCCACCGTAATTTACGGTCCCACCGTAAATTACGGTGGAGATGAATTGGTTACGGTGCTAATTGTCTGTTGTACGGTAGAAGAATAGAAACCCAGGGGCCACCGTAATTTACGGTCCCACCGTAAATTACGGTGGAGATTATTTTTTTTATATTTTGTTTTCATTTGAAAATCAATTGTTTCCCGGACATCGTTCGGACATGATTTAAACCCCGTATGACTAAAGCATTTCATGTTTATGAAATATAGGTACACCTTGGACGCCGGAAGACGATCAAGCTCAGCGAAGAACCGAACACGATAATGATACATGCTTCCGCACTTTGCTACGTTGTAATTTTTAAACAACGAATTCGATCACGTTATGTAGAATAACTTATGATTTATAAAAGTTTTAATAAACCCGTATTTCCAAATGTTTATGTAATCTTAAATTACATGATTGTTTTACGTAAAATTTACGTTAAACCTTGAATAATAAGACCAGGTGTTACAGAATGTGTCGTGATGTGGATGAACACCGGTCGGTAAGTATAAATCATACCTTAACGTATCCCCTCGCCATGATTACATCTGATAAGTTGAGCTTAAGTGGACAACAATATCGATAATTGTTATAGGATGCTTATCTTAATGTTAACTAACTGAACAACAAGAGTGTTTTGACATGACCGTACACTGATATGATTCTCTTACCCTCGAAACTCGCAAAAAGAATGTCTGTATATATTTATTTACTGCTTAACTTTTATTGTCTTATTTTAAACAGTTTCGTCGTTTGGTGCATATCAGCACGACATTAGCGGTGATGTCGTTTGATAACACTCAAAGGATATTAAAATTGTTGTCTTTTAATTTATTCAGAAATACCAAAAAGATTTTAGGTGTGTTTTAATATAAACTTTATAAAAGCCAAAAAGATTTTATTTCTACTTTATTTTCGATCGTACGATGTTGGAGCTCGAGTCTTCGTTACCTGAAACCTGAACGAAAACCGAATTGACTAAATCTTCATAAACGGTCGAAATTTGCAAGTTTTGAAAGTTAAATCTAAAATTGAGAAATTTATTAAACTTTCAAACTGCCGGACGGTGTTTGATTGTGACATGGTCATTCGTGTGTCATTTGTTTATACTAACTATTCCAAGCAGTTGTTCTCATTACGCGTTTAGATTTCTTGCATGTGCAGATTCTAAAGGCTAGGAGAACATGGTCAATGACAAGCTTTGGAATGAAGACACGACGTGAAGGCACTTAAAAGATGAAGTTGATCGAGTTGCCGCTGACCATCATCAACATCACAAGGATCTCAAGCATTGAAGATCAAGTCTTTCACAAGCATAACTCAAGGGGGAGCTTATGTTAAGGGGGAGTTTGTCAACACACTTCCTACAAGATACGGGTAGTTTGTTGATACACTTTCTGCTTTCAAGACGTGAAGACTTTGAAGATCCTCCGACATTGAAGACTTGAAAGGACATCAGAGTCCTGAAGACACGAAGATCAGAGATGATCAAGATCGAGACAAAGCTACAGCCAAGGGGGAGTTTGTTGGTGCACTTGTGTCTGTACTTTGTCTGTATTCAGTCATCATGATGTAAAACGATGTCCTTGTTAGTCATGTAAGTTTGACCAAGTCAACCATCCTCCTGGTTTGACTTGGCCAAACAGTTAGTTTATGAATGTGAATTGTCTGGCTCGAAGGATGACTCATCGAAGGATAGTGTGATCCTTCGATGAACTCGAAAGATGTACCTTCGATGGATATTGATGGACCTCGAAGGATATCATCCTTCGAGGTGTAGATGTGAATCCTTCGATGGTTTCATGATCGATAGATGATCTTTCGATCATCTATCTGATCCTTCGATCAGTATTCCTGATCCTTCGACCAGACTTGCTGTGTTTGGGTATATATACCCATGCAGTGTGTTCTTTTCAGTTTAGACATTTGGAAACACTTGAGAGACACTTCTGTCAAGAACACACACATTAGAGAGTTTGCAATACTGATTTGTAAACCTTGTGCTTGTAACCGGAACCTTTCATTTGCATTAATACAAGTGGTGTTAATCGGTGAATCTTGTGTGTCTTGTGTTTATACTTGTCTCAACTCGGTTGCACTCTAGCTTGGATTCCGCACTTGCTAGTGTGTTAACATAACAAGGTTAAGGTTTAACCTCATCCTCCGCAAGGGACCTACATTATAATATATTATAATAATATACTAATAATTGCTATTATTTTCTTTACTTTTTAAGTTGGATAAGCTTGGTGTCAATCAATACTGGTATCGAAAATACCGGTACGGCCCGATTCATTATCGGTACATGAAGGTAAAAATCGGTACCAGCTTGATACAGAAAACACCAAAAGTCGGTACCGGATTTAGTTTGAAAATCTTTTAGTTCGGGAAGTTCGGTACTGCTACACAGTACCATTTGCTCATCCCTGATCAGAGCTCCGTGGCTCCGTGGCAACCGATACCGAAAATACCGGTTACGGTACCGGTATATGAAGGTAAAAATCGGAAGCGAACCGGTACTAGAAACGCCAAAAGTCGGTACCGAATTGGTACTTAGGATCCTTCTGTTCGGGAAATTCGGTACCGGTACCCAATATTATTTGCTTATCTCTGACCACGGGTTTCATACGAACAACATCATTAACATACAACTTTTTTGGTTGATTTTCTTTCGATTTTTTTATAGTTTTTTACATTTTCTTTTTATTCTTGTTAGTGGTTCCAGGTGGAACACGCTCGTAGTGATTTTAAAACACATGTAAACATAGACTAAATAACAAAAAAAGTTTGCCGCAACACGACTAGGGTGATAAACCTAGTTAATAATCCATAACACAAATACATCAACGAAAATATTTTCTGGAAATACAAACAAGAATAAAGTTGTTGCATTTTCTAATACATTGTTTGTGTCAACTGAATTTATTGTTTACATCCTTTTGTAGCAAAAAGACAAATATACAAATTATTAAAAACGTTGATTTTATTGTTTACATCCTTTTGTGGCAAAAGACAGATATACAAATTATTAAAAATGTTGATTTTATTGTTTACAACCTTTTCTGGCAAAAGACAAATATACAAATTATTAAAAAATTTTGATTTTATTGTTTACATCCTTTTGTGGCAAAAGACAAATATACAAATTACTAAGAATGTTCCTTCAGTTCTCTTTGGCTCTTCAAAGAATATCTTTGCGAACAACAAGTACCGAATTGCCGTATGATGCACTGATCCTTCAAGTATAAATAACTATCTCTTTCAATCAAAAGGTCACAAGCTTAATTCATCTCTAAAGCTCTCTCTAGCATTACTTATTTCCATACCTTTTTATATACATACAACCTTTTAATTAACTTAAATGGCATCTAGAAGAATATATGCTAGCATTTTTGTAGTTATGAGCCTTGTAAGTCTGGGATCGTCGGAGACTGGGATTGGAACCATCAATAACCCTCCATACTTACGTAAGTCATATAGGTACACATATACATATATAAGATTATAGAACATATCATCCTATATATAGTAAGTGATCATAACATGATTAATTATATTGTAATTACAGCCTCGGCTTGTTATGGGTTCCAAGATCAAGGAGTTATGATAGCAGCTGCGAATCAAGATTTATGGCAAGGGGGAGCTGCTTGTGGGAAATACTTCCAAGTGACATGCACAGGTGCAACCAACCAAGGCGTACCACACCCTTGCACGGACACCCCCACAGTGACTGTGATGATCACCGATTTCTGCCCGCCTCCTGGTTGCAAGGGCAACCTTGACTTGTCACACGAAGCCTTTTCAACCATCGCTGATCCAAGAGCCGGAGGAATCAAAATCTCTTACGAAGAGTACGTGATCAACTACTTATTCTTTAATTCCTTTTTATTTTAAGTAGTTCAAAATGCCATTACTTAACATGTACCATTTACATGACATATATAACAGTAGATTTTCCTTGTTTCACATCAATACGTTCATTTTCTTTGTGCACTAGGGTGTGAAGAAGAAGAAGTATCACCAAAGTTGCATTCCATTCAAAGATCTTTAATAACTCTACTGACCGGGATCGAGAGGCAATTCCATTCATTTCAACTTCTAATTGTCATTTTGCTTTGATATTTAATGTATCTCTTCTTTATGTTGTACGTTAGATGGTATATCATGAATCCAAAGTGCATCTTCGTTAAAATAAATCTTAGTCTCCACTTAATTTGTATGCCAAATATACTGATGAAAACATAATATAAAGTGTGCCATGTGAATGGATAATAACTATGCTCTTGATTCGTGATTGAAACACCTCACGACCAACATAATAATTAATTAATGTTTACAAAGGAACGTGACGTCGCCCTAAATTAATTAATGATACTTTTACATAAAAGCCAATTAAGAATGAAACAAAGATATACAATTGATTTGCACCCTAGGGTGAGGATCAAATTTTTTTTAAACGGCTAATTTCTTTAATCCTCTGTTGTGTGTGGAACTTGAACCCAACACCTTTCTCTTTCCATCTTAGGTGTTTTTAAGGCTTTGCCTTTACCAATGGACCACCACCCCATTGGTTAGGGTGAGGATCAAATAGAAAGTTTATTTTGGTTATGAAGGATAGGAACTAATAGAATTATGATATGTGGCAAAATTTAAAATAAAGAGAAAGGGTATTTTAGTCAATTTTACCCAATCTTCTCCCTTCTTCTTCTCTCTGTAACTTCAAAACCCACCATTTTCAAAACCCACCATCTTCAACCTTTTCTTCACTTTCTGTAGGTCCGTTTTTCTCGGAGGATCCGATAGGTAACCTATCCTTGTTTATCACAAACACAATCGCGGGTGCGGAATCCTCGTGACGGTGCAAACCAAACACAATGTAGAACACACACGCGTAACCAAAGATTCAATATCTATTGATTAGGGATGAGAACTTATACAAACATATACAAACAATGTTTTACAGACTCTCTCAAAGTCTCACAGCACTCATAGCTTAAACTAATAATATACTAAGCTATTTATACTGTTCACACGACGAACTTACATCTCTGGGCGATGAACCTTCATGTGGCGAAGGTATGAGTGACGAAGGTCTAACCTTCGTCACTACACATATTGACGAACCTTAAAGACTTCGTCACACATGATCATTCACAAAGTTCGTCGTGTATATTTGCATGAAAATGTTATCTACACACATTACATCATCATGATGTCATCATGACATTATCATGGTGATGTCATGATGATGTGTCGGCGGGAACGGTTCGCGGCTCTCTGTGCTTCGCGTGTCGAACTCTGGGACGCACGACAGAGGAATGTCGCGACGTCGGGCTTGAGCCGAACCTAACCGAGTCGAACCGAGTCGAGTCGAACCGAATCGAGTCGCGTCCACATAAAGTGTACCAATAAACTCCCCCTTGGACGCTACTCATGAGGTTCGTCTTCCATGTCTTCCATGTCGGAGGATCTTCAAAGTCTTCATGCGTCGTAAGTAGAAAGTTTATCAACAAACTCCCCTTTTCATTTTGGAAGTGCGTTAATAAACTCCCCCTTAAAATGAACTCTCCATTGAGTTATGCTCGTGAATCTTTGGATCGTCAATGCTTTAGATCCTTGTGGTGTTGAAGAGTGGTCAGCGGCAACTCGATCATCTTTATCTTTTTACGCCTCCAAGTCGTGTCTTCATTCCAAAGCTTGTTTTCTATCAGGTTCTCTTCGCCTTTAGCTGATTTGATTGTAGCATCTGCACATACAAGAAAGCTAAACGCGCAATGAGAACAACCACTTGGAATATAGTAAACATAAACAAACGACACATATGAGACACCAACTCTCAATCAAACACCGACCGACAACAGTTTGAAAGTTTAAAAATTGATCAATTTTAATCCTTTAACTTTCAAAATCTATTAACTTCGATCATTTATGAAGATGCAATTCTTTTCCGGCTTACAATCAGGATTTTGGGTAGGATAGACTCGAGTTCCAATGTCGGTCAATCTAAAATAAACTAGAAGCAAAATCTTTTTGGCTTTTATAACATTTAGATTAAAACACACCTAAAATCTTTTTGGAATTTTTCATTTTTCAAATGTAAAGACGGAAAGCAATAAATAAACATATACAAAGATGCAGAAACGAAAGGAGTAAACAAATATTTACAGACATTCTTTTTGCGAGTTTCGAGGGTAAGAGAATCATATCTGTAACACCCTTAGTATTATTTAACGTTTTCGTTTAATTTATGAAAATAAACATGTAACTGAGATTTCGCATCCGTAGAAAATGCGGATAATTTAAAATTTTTACAATTTAAATAAAAAAATAATAATACAACGAAATGTAATATAGTTCGTCGATATTCTTTTCGACGAAACAATGTGCGGAAGCTTATTTCTTTGATCGCGTTCGGTCCTTCCTGGAGCTTGATCTTCATCCGGGAACACTTGGTATGTAACTGTGATCAAAACCAACCCAAAAGTTAGTTTTGATGCTTAAATAATATATTGAGCAAATTCTAAACATCAAATCATGAAATAAAAAGCAAATTGTCAGTTCTGTAGTCTGTCACGGGCCGCGACAGACTTAACGCTGGCTTACGCGGGCCGCGACTCGCTGTCGCGTGTCGCGACAGATTTAGGCCCCTCTGTCGCGTGGCGTGGGGGTGCACTTTTTCCAGCGGGTTTCCATCTGAAACCTGCATTTTGCCAGCTATAAGTTTAGTCGAAATTCGAACTTTGAAATGTCATAACTTTTGTTCTACTTATCCGATTCGTGTGATTCTTTTTCCTACGCGACCATAATTTAATTCTCCATCTCATGGAGTAAAAACCCGACATCTGAATTCACAAATTTTCAGATTTCAAGCTCTCGGCTTGAAATTAAATTTTGACACTTTTGACCCGTTTGTGTTTTGATCAAACAAACTTGATAGTTACCTCTAAAATGTGACAACTCCTACTCTCAACCCCAATCATTGAGAGAAGGGTATCTTATTAAATATTCTAACTTATTATTATCATTGTCGTCATTATTGTTATTATAATTATTATTATTATTGTTATTATTATTATTTACCAAATAATAATAACCACGACCAGAGACATACTATTTAACTGTCAACCCGAACCAAACATACTTGTTTGCATATTTGTTTGAAAGGTTTTAATGAAACCGTTTTTATATACAAGACACGTAAGTAATATTCTACGGGCTAGTACACTTCGGCCGAGCCCAACACAGTTGCACACCCTAAAAACCCTACACTATAAATAAAACTCTAACTCTCACCACTGTTATTTTGAAACCCTAGCTTCAAGAAAATCCCCTGCCTCCTCTCTAGCTCCGGCGACCGGAGCCGCGATTCCGACGAGCTCTCCGGCTAACCTTTTTCCGGCCACACACACACTCCGACACCCTACTTCCTTCTTCCACCATTCTTCACCCAAACCCACCTCACAGCTCCCATCTTCCTCTACTGAACGGCCGGCCACCACCATATGGTGGTGGCGTACGGCGACGAAGACACAGAGAGTCGTAGAAGCGAGAGAGATAACGGAAAATGGAGAGGCCGATCACCACCCGTCCCGTGGTGGTGCGACGGTGACAGACGAGGATTCCTGCACTCCGAGATGAAACTGGATCGCATCTGGAATAAGATTAGAGTGCGGCTGGGATGATAGTAATGGCTGGTTGGTTTGGGTCTCGATTCAAAGAGAGGGATGGCGACGGTCGATGCTCGGTTCAAGGATGTCAGTGGTGGTGGAACTGACGGCAACGAAACCGGTCCGATCAGACGGCGCCGACGACAATAACAACAATGGTATCACCCACACCAAGTCGCCTCTTAATGTCAGTCAGTACGTTCTTATCTTCGGTTGCCTTGCATTCTTTTGTGGCTCTCAGTTAGTTACATGTAAGTTTATTTATACCAATCTGTGTAAATAAGATTGAAAGTGCAAACAAGTTGATTTGGAATTTGATGATTTGATAAACTGTGAATTGACGCTGTGAATTGATGATTCCATAAGTTGCAGATTATTTGAACTTATATGATATTAGTATACTTAAAAGTCGATCCAGTTATGCTTGCTCTTTGCATGGTAATTGTTAGATGGTCCCTACATGACAAACGGTGTGAATGATCATTAAACAGGTGGAAAAGTAGAGTTTGAGTTAATGATTATTTAATATTAATGTGAAAAGATGATATTGCTAAATGATGATGTAACGAGCACATATTTGTTTAAGTTTAGATGAAAAAGGGTGCCTTATATTTTATAAAAATGATTTATGAAACAAGAGCTTGGAATTCATAAGCATTACTGGTAATAATCTGTGCGTTTGTCTAATATGATTTTGGTAGACTTGGGTAATTTACTGATTAAACGAATGTTGTCGTACACCTACCTGGTCGCACACTACCCGGTGACCGCACACTCTATCATATCATACAAGCATGACCGCACACTTGCCAAAGTAGTCGCACACTCTCGTGTGGACCGCACAACTGACAAGTGGGCCGCACATTAAACATACATTGGGCCTTATTCTAGTGGGCCGCACACTAGAAAAGCCCAAACCTTTTATAGGCCACACACATCTCACTGTTCCATGTCATTTCGTGTTAATTGTTTTATAAATGATTTATTTATGGTTAAGTTGTTATGTTATAACTGTTACTACTTACTCGACAAATACGTGTAGCTTATACGTGATTATTTGTTTACCGACCTAACGAGTGGTAACAATAATAGGGTGTGGTTGACCAACTTAGGACAAAGGCTTATCTGCCGAGCAAACTGAGGTGAGTCCACACTTTCCACAAGGCATGGGATTCCCAGGGGTTGAGAATGGGTAAATGATTTAAACTAAAACTGCGTGATCTCCTGGCTTGGGACACGTACACACCCTCTTTACTGAAGGGTGACAACACGGATACTAGACCAAAACTCTCTATCATGAAGTCCCTCCTTTTATATCGACTTAATTGCCGGGCCAATGGCGAGCGGGTCATTAGTTAGATAGCGCTATTTAGGTCTGACAATGTGACCGTGCCGCAGAGGACGGGCGTGAACTAATGGATCTGGGCACTAGTCAATGATGATAGACATTGACGTCAGGGCACCAACTTACTTTAGTCAGTGGTCGATATGGTAAACAGGTCTAGTGGATAACATGGGGAAGCCCCCACCAACTATGGATATGTTTGGGAAACAGGGTAAACGGATTAACTTACAACGTACAAACAAACTTCTGGTTTTTTAAACAACTTAACAATGAACACCAACTGTGAAATCGCTCAACTTTGTTGTTGACTCGTTGTTACATGCCTTGCAGGTCGTTAGGTACTTTTGGAGCTTGCACGGGGAGGCGTGATCGTTGTGGGATATGGACTGTTATGTCCTATGCTTAATACTTGAACTTTAAACTATGTTTTGGTTATTTACACATTACTATGCTTCCGCTGATTTCTTAAACATGTTTGGTTTATTTTGGAACACCAACTATATTGGGTTTGGTTTTTATTTACTTAATGGTATTGTTCAATATGATTGGTGGCTTGATCCTGGTCAGTCACGCCTCCAAGCGGTGATACTCTGCAAGTGGATTTTGGGGGTGTGACATAAAATGTCGTGTAAGGGGGTGTTTGGGATTGCGTTTTCAACCTGATTATTTGATTATTGTGTTTTGAAATCGCAAAAAATCTATTTTGAGTGTTTGGTAAAAAATTAATAAAAAGTGATTTTTTACGTTTTGTAGAGTTCAAAACGTGATAATCCATAAGTAGGTCACCCCTTGCTGCAGGAAAACGTGATAATCCAAAAACTGATTTTTTACGTTTTCACTTATTTATTTTTTTAAAATATATACTTGCCAAACACTCAAATAGTTGATTATCTGATTATTGTGATATCAAACAACATAATCAAATCCAAACAATGTTGATTATCTGATTATTGTGATATCAAACAACATAATCAAATCCAAACACTATCTTTCTGCAGCACGTTTTGTTACAGCTAATTATCTGATTCTGATTATTCAAAACGCATAATCTATTTTCAAAACCCAACCCCAAACACCCCCTAAATCACATTATATCAGTTTACAAATATCCAAGGTTCAAATTGCGGGTTCTTATGCAAATCTTAACCCGTTTTGCATATCTATTCATTTTGACCAGTTAAGGGTATTTACATTTTCAAGCTCAATTCATGCTTCGTTTTAATTTACATCCTATCTCCAATTTTTGTACATATCACAAGGACTCGATATAACAAAACGCTTACTTCTAAACAACTCTTAAAGGTTGTTTGCTCCATTTACCCTTCAAGGGCCTTATAGTTAATTGTAGTCCTTCATTTTGCGACAAAGGACTTACGCTAATAATTGACCCAAAATATCGCTTCTAACTACAATACAAAATATGCGTACCTGGCTCGGGTCAACGTATTGACCCGTTTTAAGACCTTGTCTGTATAATATGCTAATTCATAGCCTTGCTAATTCATAAACCATTTATCCTGCGAGCATGAGACTCGGCATATACTTATTAGTTGTTAATTGTCAAATGGTATCAATATTACCATTTGACCCGTTTGGTCTAAACTACCAAATATTTTGTGCTTAATATTAAATGGTGTTTATCCACCATTTCATTAAGTAACTAACTTTGGATTTCTAACCATTTAGTTATGTCGCCCTAACCCATTTCTTACGCGTTCAATCCATCATAGTTTATGTCCCTTGGCGTCGTTTAAAGCTTCGACTTTTATCATTCACACGTGATTAAAATCACCAGTTTACCCTCTTTACTCGTTTAGGTATACTTATAAAGTAGCCATTCAAAACTTGTTTTAAATATGTCATTCAAATGACAATTTACATTTTTCACCCTTTTTACCAATAGTCATGGTTTTTCATCGTTTTGGTATGTTTCCGACCCGTATCGTGTCGCGTTGGGAACCATACTTTGAATATTATCCTTATCATACAAGTGATTTTAGAACAAGCACGTATTCTACAAAAGATGTAAGTTTCACTTACCTTGCATCCGGTTATGCTCTTTTCCGCGTACTCGATCCGTTTGACCCGCTTCTTTCCCAAGCCTCCACCTAGCTCGTTAAGCGTCAAACTAGCATCATAATTCGTAAGACGGTTAAATTAGTCATTTCTAATTACGACTATTCCATCTTACGTGTTTTACGTCGAAATTATTATTCGACCTTATCATTGGTTAATTTGACTTTTAAAAGTCAATTACCCTTAATCGTATGAAATGCATATTTGCATTCAATAACTCATTTAGGAGATCTCGTTAATTATCCGGTAGACATTATAATGATGCTACCATTTTAAACTACTTTTCTATCCATGTTCATGCTATTATTAACATCAAGTTAACCTAGCTCCCACTTATCAAAGACACTTTATTCATTCATTACATAAAATCTACGGGTTTTCATCTATAAGTGAAACCCGTTTCATCATGTTATTAGGCATTCCTCCGGATACGTAATCTAATCTAGTTCTACTTACAACCGAGTAGACGCGCGATTTCACTTAGGCATTTTAACAAACACCTAGCGGGCAAGATTTTTATACATCTTTTATCTAGTTCTTGACTAACATTTTAACCAAGCTTTAACATCAAAAATCGAGCTTCTATGTCTAGTGTACATGAACAACATCTAGAACTTATATCATATCATCAAATTTCACATAGTTAACACCACTTTTCAAGTGTTCATCATAATACCATAAAACCCACTTATCACACATATGGGTAATTATCGAATCCCTAGTCTTTAATACTAATTCAGCAAGTTTTCTACTAGGGTTCGTTTTCTGAACATGGATTCATCCTAGTTTCACCCAAACATCAAGCATTCAAGCTTGAATTTCGATTTTCATAAGTTCATCAAAAATCTCAACTTCATAAATATCAAAAATTTGACATACCTTATGATCCCTAAGCTTATGTGATCACGAATTTTTGTTCATGCATTTGATTTGGGCTAGATTTGACCTTCAATTTTGTTGATTTTGGGTGAACTAGGGTTTCACCCATTTTGGTCGCCTGATGATCGATCTCCACACAAACCATGTGTGTGTTGTGTGTTTTTTTTTTTTGTTTATAAAGTATAAAGTTTACTTTAGTACAATTTTGGTTCCTCAAGTTTAATTCTAATTGTTTAAGACTACAATTCCATATTTTATTATTTATTTACATATTAATAACTAGGTAAATATATTCCTAGTTGTTTTTGTTTACGGGCTAGTTTTTACCATTAACGGTACTTTACCCGTTTCCTTATATTTACCGGGTTTAAAATACCAAACCCGTATTCGGGGTGTTACAAGTCTACCCCCGTTAAAGAGGTTTCGTCCCCGAAACCTTATTTACGTAGTTCATTGTTTTAATCAACGAACCAAGTTTCATTTTCAAGGTACCCGTTCCTTTCGGTCAAAAGTTGTATATATATATTTTTTTTTATACTGACGTGTACGTTTTTCATGCGTAAGGGCTCGTGGGCCGTTACTTTCAACTTTTACCCGTTATCTTTATTGATTACTTATCTTAGCGGTTAGACTTATTAGTCACCAGTTACCTTATACCCCATCGCTCGGGTTTATTCACTTTGCCTTCTCGAGGCTTACAAACTTTTATTATCCCCATTTCATAATTCATGCTATAATGTGATTATATTCCATATTATTTTTCTTGACCGTGATCACACCACGTCATGTTTAAGTTTATATAAACTTTTTATTATCGAAAATTTTCTTTTCGAATGTATCGTCTTGCACCCATTTTTTTTCCAGTTTCTCTCATAATATTTATATTTGTTAAAACGTTATTTTTTTTCACTAAATCCAAATTTTAGTTTAATGTTTTCTCTATAACTCATGTTAATCGCTCATATCAAGGAATTTACGTCCCAGAATTTATTCCTTTCCGTCGTCATTTCGGTAATGTCTTCGTCCTTATTGTGAAATAACACAAATTAGTAATCGTGAATTCTTTTGTCATTTCAGCTCGTTTAGATGTTTTAGTGAATCTTTCACTTTTGTCCACCAGACTTTTCATGATCTCTTCATTTTAACCCGTTCGGTTAACTTAGCGAAACTCATCGCTTTTATACAAATTTTACATTCCGTTATTATTTTCCACGGGGAGTTACATCTAGTATCCTCGGTTTACATTATTGACCCGTAGGTTCTTTCACTTAGCCTCGCATGCTTTTTCCTTAGACTTCCACCTTTTTAAGGTGAGACCCCGACAATTCGTTTCTTTCTATTTGTGACCCAAGGTCTTTTTTGTCCCGTAGATTTTAACATTACTTATAATCCCGTAGGTTGTGATGATCCCGTAGATCATACTTTATTTGAGTTTTTATTTCAATGTATATATGTTTATATATGTACATGGCGTCAAAGCACCCCTTTTTATGTTTAGAATTATTTACTTTTGCTTTTTGGATTTCATTTGACCTTGACCGTAGTCTAAGGCTACATTTGTTTTCTTTCGAATTATCTTTCCGACTTTATGACTTCTAACGTCATTTACACGTCGGTTTGTCCTACGCTTACCATTACCCGGTTCTTACCTATACTTCTTTACGACCCGTTACCCGAGTTCTTTATCTTAGTGTTTTTAACATTCTTGTTTCGCTAGTTTGCGTTTTTCCTATCTACATTCCTTTACGATCCATCACATAGGTTCATTAATATTTCGCGCTTCCATTATTCGGTTTGTGCTAACCTGCACTACCAAGTTTTTATACTTTATTTATCTCGTTTTGACTTATTCGTGTGAGGTTTCATCACTTATGTACGTCAAACTTCATTCTTTATTCGACCCGTTCAACTTTAAAATAGTTGAACGTAGTTATCAAAATTTCTGTTTGCAAATTCTCATCGTCTTTTAGTCATGACTCCTAAACCGAGTCTTTTGACTTTCTATTTCGCGTTCCCATCTCTTGGTTTACGCATACTTTCAAAATCCTACCCATCTATCGGGTATCTTACCGAAGTCACTATTAAAGTAACCGTGTCGGTATGTATTATTAAGACTTCGTTTTAAGACTTTGCTTTTATTTAATCAAGTCTTTTATTCTTTATTTAATTCGTTTGACTTGTCTGTGTGAATCTCATCACTTGCGACAGTCAAACTTTTATCCCTATGCCTTAGCATTCCTATTGGTCGGTCTGTATTTTATTTACTTTGATCCTTGTCCCTTCTCTCGGGCTCGTTAATCTAACGTAACACGTGTCCGTCATCCGACTTGCGTTTACGTTTATTATCAAGCATTTTGCTTATTTCATTCATTAGGGTATCTTCTTAATTCGTCCCATTCACCCGTCCTTACTATATCGGATGTAAGTATGTCTATTATAAAAAGTTCATGGTATCACTTGTTCACTACTTACTTGGCCAGAGTAAGCGATGAACACCTGATATACATAACCTTTTATAATTTTCATATTACACCCCATGTAAGTAGCGCCTCTATTTAGTTTTCTTGGAAATAATATCTTGGATAGGTATTCTATTCAGGTTTTCCAAGTTTTTAATTTACATATATAACAATTATTTTCTACATGTTTGTTGCATATTGCTATTTGTACGATTAAATTTAAAGCGTGCACCTGGTAATGCTTGCCCCGACAGGCTTTCCTTGCCATTAACCTTGTTCGCGATCGATACGCGATTTAGGTCCTTGGTGAGTATGCTCCGCTTGTCATACATCGGACCGTTCCTCCGTCATATCCGCAATTTATTCAATTCTCGTCATCTTCAGATGCGAGTGTCCTTCAATTAAAACATTCACAAAGGTTAGTAATTTCGACATCAATAATCGCCCGTATTATAATACGAGTCTTTTGCTATACGTGTCAACACACGTAATTTCATTAACTATATCTATCATTTTAATTGGTGTAGCGTGTATTATGCTATAACCCTGTGGGTTGTTTACAACACCTTAACATGCTAAACCATTAATATACATGTACTTACCGGATTTGTGATCAAGCCTCGAACCGAACACGCTTTACTCTTTAACCATGAGCTCTGATTACCAACTTGTAACACCCTTAGTATTATTTAACGGTTTTCGTTTAATTTACGAAAATAAACATGTAACTAAGATTTCGCATCCGTAGAAAATGCGGATAATTTAAAACTTTTACAATTTAAATAAAAAAATAATAATACAACAAAATGTAATATAGTTCGTCAATATTCTTATCGACGAAACAATGTGCGGAAGCTTATTTCTTTGATCGCGTTTGGTCCTTCCTGGAGCTTGATCTTCATCCGGGAACACTTGGTATGTAACTGTGATTAAAACCAACCCAAAAGTTAGTTTTGATGCTTAAATAATAGATTAAGCAAATTCTAAACATCAAACCATGAAATAAAAAGCAAATTGCCAGTTCTGTAGTCTGTCGCGGGCCGCGACAGACTTAACGCTGGCTTACGCGGGCCGCGACTCGCTGTCGCATGTCGCGACAGATTTAGGCCCCTCTGTCGCGTGGCGCGGGGGTGCACTTTTTCCAGCGGTTTTCCATCTGAAACCTGCATTTTGCCAGCTATAAGTTTAGTCGAAATTCGAACTTTGAAATGTCATAACTTTTGTTCTACTTATCCGATTCGCGTGATTCTTTTTCCTACGCGACCATAATTTAATTCTCCATCTCATGGAGTAAAAACCCGACATCTGAATTCACAAATTTTCAGATTTCAAGCTCTCGGCTTGAAATTAAATTTTGACACTTTTGACCCGTTTGTGTTTTGATCAAACAAACTTGATAGTTACCTCTAAAATGTCGTGTAAATCACATTATATCAGTTTACAAATATCCAAGGTTCAAATTGTGGGTTCTTATGCAAATCTTAACCCGTTTTGCATATCTATTCATTTTGACCCGTTAAGGGTATTTACATTTTCAAGCTCAATTCATGCTTCGTTTTAATTACATCCTATCTCCAATTTTTATACATATCACAAGGACTCGATATAACAAAACGCTTATTTCTAAACAAATCTTAAAGGTTGTTTGCCCCATTTACCCTTCAAGGGCCTTATGGTCAATTGTAGTCCTTCATTTTGCGAAAAAAAGGACTTACGCTAATAATTGACCCAAAATATCGCTTCTAACTACAATACAAAATATGCGTACCTGGCTCGGGTCAACGTATTGACCCGTTTTAAGACCTTGTCTGTATAATATGCTAATTCATAGCCTTGCTAATTCATAAACCATTTATCCTGCGAGCATGAGACTCGGCATATACTTATTAGTTGTTAATTGTCAAATGGTATCAATATTACCATTTGACCCGTTTGGTCTAAACTACAAAATATTTTGTGCTTAATATTAAATGGTGTTTATCCACCATTTCATTAAGTAACTAACTTTGGATTTCTAACCATTTAGTTATGTCGCCCTAACCCATTTCTTACGTGTTCATCCATCATTGTTTATTGTAACACCCCAAATTTCGTATGTCATAGTATAATATTTTAATCGTGATGCTTTAACGATAAAGAATGGTAATTATAGATTTTACCATTTTGAAAGTTTTATAAATAATAGTAAGTTTAAACCCTTTTATGTAAATGATGTTAACCAAAAGAAAAGTAACCAAGTTAGTATGGGAATGTAAGGAATAAAGTTAACTAATATGAAGTTAACCAAATGAAGTTAACTAATATGAAACACAAAAAAAAAAGAAAGATAAAGGGCTGGATGTGTAAATAAGGAATAAAGTTTGATAAAAAGAAAATTCTTCAGTGTTTGGCCTTGGGTATGTGCGATCGAGAGAGAGAGGTCAGGGGAAACCTTTTTCCTCAAAAACCTAGCAAAATAATCATCAAATTAAAGGGGTTTAAGGCTGAATTTGCAATGCATGAGCAAGGAACTTTGATCTCCTAAGTATTCTTGACAACAAGTAAGTTTAATTTCATGATTTGGTGATGTTTGATGAAACGGGTTATGTGTAATCCGTGATTAAGTGTGTGAATTAACATGAATGTTACATGATATGATCATATAGAGGTTATATTATGTGCTATTTTGATTGTATTAGTAGTTTGGGGTAAAACCCACTTGAAATTGTAAGGTAATGAGGTTTAGTAAAGTTTATGGATAAATTGTGAAATGTGGATATTAAACTCGTGTTATAGAAGGTGTTTAGATGGGTAATTTGATATGAATCATATGTAGTATGATTATGATATTGATTGTGAAAGATTAGGTTAATCCATTGATGAATTTAGGATGAATATACTATACTTACTTGTACATCATGTTTTATAGATAGTACGCACGCCATGTGTTCGATGAAATGCTTGAGTTGAATTGGTTATGTATGAACATGAGAAATTGAAGTATTGATGATCTAATGATGATATGAAAAATAAATGTGAGTAATGAACATTATGGTAAATGTTGTAAATGTGCGTAAGTGATGTATAACGCGAAAGCTAAACGCGTATGTGATGCACCTTATAGGGTCGAAGAAAGGAGGGGAATCAAACCAAGCAAAGGCAATAGGAGCGCACGACTCCGGTAAGTTCATATGAACTTCGCTCATGTAGAATGTAGATTTTGTGTTAGTTCTCATATAAATAATTGTTCGTTGTTTTATGCGGAAATTTATAGTGAAATGTCTTAATGCGAATTGTTAGTAGAAAAGGGGAAAAGTCTATTGACGACCCGTACAAATGGGTCTAAAGTATGAGTATGAGGTGTTCTTGGTGACGTCTGACCCGTAGTTAAACGGGTCAAGTAAGATGAAATTGTTATGAAGTTAAGATAGCTAGTGAAGTATGGAAAAATTGAAAAGTAAGAATAAGTATGATCCGTGAGAACGGGTCGGATAAAGTAGGATGATTGATGATGATGGAAACTAAGATGGTGCTATATCCGTTAAACGAAATTGTCATATGAAAAGTTCGAAGGAAAAGATGTAAAGATATAGTGACCCGGTAACGGGTCAAATAATGATGAAAAGCAAATTGTATTAGTAATATGTTTTAACCGAACTAACTTGTAAGTTTGTGTTATGGATGTAGGTGAATCTCACTCTTGGTAATGGCGAGCTTGGATCGAACACACCACATCGCCCTTTATGCGCTTCCGGTTAAAGTTGTCTTTGTAAATGGGTCAAAACACTTTCATAATGTAAATGTTAAATTTATGTCTAGGATGTTTTGTAGGTAAGTTAGAATTTTAAATCTTATTTTGGTAGTTCGGACAAAATGCTTTTGATGGAATCTTGTATGGTTACAACTTTTATGTCTTTTGAAACGTGTCGTAGAATTTAGTTTGAATAGTGATTGTTAAAAGCAGGGAATTGCTTATAATACGAACGGGTCATGCCCAATTTTTGTTAAAATTAGTATGTTGTATTTATCTTTTTCGAATGTGAAAAAGTGGGCGTTTCAAGTTGGTATCAGAGCCGAGGTTTGAGAGATTCAAGTATTAGAGTTAAAATGCTTGAACTCAAACCGAAAGCTCGTATGGAGGTGTGTTCGTTCCGAAGCGCTATGCAAGTAAGTAAATTGTAAATTTTGATTATGCTTATGGTTAGAAATGGGAAGGGGTTTATAGTTAACTTAATAGAATAACCTGGGTTGTAACATTACGGGATGTTGCGGGAGGTTTCGGAACATCACGGAACCTTTTCGGGTCATACCGGGGCTTGGGAATGAAGTATGTGGGTAAAAATAAGAGAAATCAGCGTTTGCAGGTTAGACGACCCGTCGGCGACGACCCCCTATGGCGTCGGCGACGCACCTGGGAGTCCCGACGGCCTAATTTCCTGTCTACGCGCAAAGTACAGCGACGCAACATTGTGGGGTGCGTCGGCGACGCGGCCCAGTGCCGTCGGCGACGCCCCTTCCCGGTTCACTTTTGCTGATTTGTTTTCTTTGTTATTTCGTGGCCTCCAATTCAGCTCCGGACCTTTGTTAAACTTAGAAAAAGCCCCTAAATGTTTATAAAACCATGAATATAAGTTGAATAACATGAAAGCTATTAGTTAAAGAACGAATGAATATGAAGTAAGTGTAGGAATGAATGTATGTTTCGAATAACATGTCTAGAATGTTCGTAATGAAGGATAGTATGGTTTTATGACCTACGGGAATGAATTATTGAAAGCCAATAATGCATGAATGATAAAGGAATGAATGATACGATATTTTATAAAGTATGTAAATGTAGATGGCCGACGCAGTGAGTGTAAATGACGATGATAATGATATTACCAATAATGATGGTAAGGATGATGCCCTATGATGAATGGTATGCGGTGTGGTCACGAAATGACCGTTAACACCACGAATGATGAATGGTATGCGGTGTGGGCACGAAGTAGCCGTTAACACCAAGGATGATGAAAGGAATGCGGTATGGTCGCTAAGTGGCTATTAACACCCGAAATTACGAAATAAAAGCATGGTAACCATAATTAAAAGGACAAAGGTCAATAAGACGTAAGCATGATAACATGAAGTAACATATAACGAAGTGAAAAGTGTATAAAAAAACGAATGTGTAATAAGTATGAGAATGAAAGTCATAGAAATATGTTAGGCATATTAACATATTTCCTAAACTATGTTGTAGAACATTTTTAAGGCAAAACCAATAGTTTCGTTAAGTTTCTGAAAATGCAACCTATAATAATTAGGATCTTCTAAATGTCAACCGGGTCATGTCGAAATGTTTCGAAGTAAGAATGTATATGATTAGAAGGTTGTGAATGAAGTTCTAGTTGGGTTTATCAACCCTATAATGAGAGATATGTGGTGTGGCCATAAAGGACCGTTAACACCTAGCAAAAAAAAAATTGTTAATAAAATATGTTCTGAGTAGCGGATGGCGCGAGAAAGTAAGTAAGAAGGATGAGGGATTCTATTCCCCTATGAACGAAAGGCATGCATGATGTGGCCTATCGTGACCGATATTGATGATGATGTACAAGTGGAATGAAAGTTATTGAAATATGATTATGAATATGAATGTATTAATGTAACTTAAGATGACATGGAAAGTATATGAAGTAATGAATGTAGAAAATCCTTAAGGTAGATGACGGACGAAGGGAATACAAACGATAAGAAATGACACGGTAGGAAGGAATAAAAGCAATGATTACGGAAGAGGATGGTATGGTCCTAGAATGTAATGAAAGGTAAGAATGATAATTACGATTAAGCTTAGAAAATATTGAACATGAAAGGATGATGGAATTTCGAGTATAGTATGGCCCTAAGGATGAAAACTTTGTCAAACAAAAAGTAAATGTTAGTAGAATTAAAATTTTAAAGGAAGATAATTATCTGGTGAGCACGGATAGAGCCTTAAGAAAGGGTTGTAGACTCGTTAAGTGGAAAGGAAAGTATGATAGCAACCGAGGAGATGCTTTTTCTTCACCTAACTAAAGATAAGTATAAACATAACAAGTAAGTGGCACAGATAGCCTGGTTGGTCAAGTAAATGTAGGACAAAAAGGACACACATACATATATATATATATATATAAAAATGATGCGTATGTGAACGTATGTGAGATATGTTGCCGCTGGTTGTGGGAATATGAGTAGGGATATGTTGATAGTTAATCGTCGTAGACCTAAGCGGGATATACGAGTAAAAGTAAAATATATGACAAATGTGGTAACATGTAACGGTATAAGTAATTATATATATATAGATATATACATAGAAAGATGTTGAGGTAATAGGATTATGATCAAAGAAGTATGCTCCGAACACGTTGCGTATTAAGCATGTGATGATCGACTTATGAGGACTAAAATGAATAACGGGCTAAGACCTAAATGGATGATTTAATGCACTGACGAGGATAGAGATTTTTGTAAGAAATTGTAAAATGATAACAAGTATGTCTAAAATCAATAAGGAAGTACAATTGTGCGAATTAGTCCATACTGTAGGAATGGATTAACAAGCAACTAATAGTAATAGAGTCACTAAATGTTGAGGCAAGTATATGTATATGTATACACACATACTTTAGTAGCCAAAGTTTTTACATCACAAGAGGGGGTGACTAGAAAGAATGATGATATTAATAATAGAGAAATCAAGTAGTAGGCTCACGGTGAGCATTATTGTTTCTAACGGCATAGTAAGGAACAAGTATGGTTAGTAACGTGGAAGGCAGAAGTAGATGACTCATAATGCTAGTAAATAAATTATAATCTTCATATCAATACAGAAATAATGGCGGCTCTAAATTCTTGTTTATCATAAAGTATGGTTATTAGATATCTTGAAATGTCATGATGGAAAGATGGTAAGAGTCGACCCACATATCGGAAAATGGGTAATAGAAAGGAAAGAAAAGCGAGAAACTGTTAAGAAAGCGGGGTACACACTTAGTATGCTAAATTTAGAATAATTAGAAAGAACTGTAAGGAAAATGTGAAAGGTTAACGTCGAAGGAAGCTAGAGTGAAAATATAAGAATGTGTAACTGTTAGAGGAGGAATGTTACATAAAGAGGGGTTGAGTGGAATGTAAAATATGATGAATATTTGAATGGATATTTGAATAACTCTTACCCTCTGTCGAGTTCCCTATCGTATGTGAGGAATTATTAGAAGATAAACCTCTAAAGAAATGTTCGAGGGTTAAGGTTTTTATACGCATGATTCTTGGTTCGTATTATAAAACAACCCTACGTGGTAGAGTGTAATATGAATTGCTCAAATGTAAGTATTGATTACACGATCATATTGATAGCGTGATTAAAGACTTATGATGGCCCTTGTAACCTAGGGATAGACAGTAAAGAGGTTAGAGCAGGATAGTATGTACACGATTTGTATAAACGTATACATTAAGTTGTGGTTAACTATGTAGTTATGATAGATCATCAGTGGAAGAAATATTGGTCTCGGGTAAAGATTATACAAAGGTATTGCAAGAAAAGTATGAAAATAACTATCAAGCAAAGGACATGAAAGAAATTTTGCTTTATATTGGCCTTGGAAGGATGGGGAGTATGTAGAAACTAAATAGTTAGAAACTATGAATGATGTTTGATTTGTGATTTAATATGAATGAATAGGAATGAACAAGTATGAATATTATGATAATTATTTCCCCTAAGTAGATGTTAGAGGTATGCGGGAATGAATAATCTGACAGATAAGTTTTAAGAAATCAACTTGAACAATTGAATGATAATAATGAAATAATGTAATAGGATCGTTTTGATTCATACAAGATTGAATTACCAAATGTATTAGATAAGTTTAGAGTAGTAACGACCGATTCATCACGAGGGATGATCGAATGAAAGCATGTTATCGAAGTTCGAGGTATGTAATTACGAAGGGATACAGATAAACTCGTCAGAATGTATGTATTCAGGTTTCGGGGACGAAACCTTCTTTAAGGGGGGTAGACTTGTAACACCCCAAATTTCGTATGTCATAGTATAATATTTTAATCGTGATGCTTTAACGATAAAGAATGGTAATTATAGATTTTACCATTTTGAAAGTTTTATAAATAATAGTAAGTTTAAACCCTTTTATGTAAATGATGTTAACCAAAAGAAAAGTAACCAAGTTAGTATGGGAATGTAAGGAATAAAGTTAACTAATATGAAGTTAACCAAATGAAGTTAACTAATATGAAACACAAAAAAAAAAAGATAAAGGGCTGGATGTGTAAATAAGGAATAAAGTTTGATAAAAAGAAAATTCTTCAGTGTTTGGCCTTGGGTATGTGCGATCGAGAGAGAGAGGTCAGGGGAAACCTTTTTCCTCAAAAACCTAGCAAAATAATCATCAAATTAAAGGGGTTTAAGGCTGAATTTGCAATGCATGAGCAAGGAACTTTGATCTCCTAAGTATTCTTGACAACAAGTAAGTTTAATTTCATGATTTGGTGATGTTTGATGAAACGGGTTATGTGTAATCCGTGATTAAGTGTGTGAATTAACATGAATGTTACATGATATGATCATATAGAGGTTATATTATGTGCTATTTTGATTGTATTAGTAGTTTGGGGTAAAACCCACTTGAAATTGTAAGGTAATGAGGTTTAGTAAAGTTTATGGATAAATTGTGAAATGTGGATATTAAACTCGTGTTATAGAAGGTGTTTAGATGGGTAATTTGATATGAATCATATGTAGTATGATTATGATATTGATTGTGAAAGATTAGGTTAATCCATTGATGAATTTAGGATGAATATACTATAATTACTTGTACATCATGTTTTATAGATAGTACGCACGCCATGTGTTCGATGAAATGCTTGAGTTGAATTGGTTATGTATGAACATGAGAAATTGAAGTATTGATGATCTAATGATGATATGAAAAATAAATGTGAGTAATGAACATTATGGTAAATGTTGTAAATGTGCGTAAGTGATGTATAACGCGAAAGCTAAACGCGTATGTGATGCACCTTATAGGGTCGAAGAAAGGAGGGGAATCAAACCAAGCAAAGGCAATAGGAGCGCACGACTCCGGTAAGTTCATATGAACTTCGCTCATGTAGAATGTAGATTTTGTGTTAGTTCTCATATAAATAATTGTTCGTTGTTTTATGCGGAAATTTATAGTGAAATGTCTTAATGCGAATTGTTAGTAGAAAAGGGGAAAAGTCTATTGACGACCCGTACAAATGGGTCTAAAGTATGAGTATGAGATGTTCTTGGTGACGTCTGACCCGTAGTTAAACGGGTCAAGTAAGATGAAATTGTTATGAAGTTAAGATAGCTAGTGAAGTATGGAAAAATTGAAAAGTAAGAATAAGTATGATCCGTGAGAACGGGTCGGATAAAGTAGGATGATTGATGATGATGGAAACTAAGATGGTGCTATATCCGTTAAACGAAATTGTCATATGAAAAGTTCGAAGGAAAAGATGTAAAGATATAGTGACCCGGTAACGGGTCAAATAATGATGAAAAGCAAATTGTATTAGTAATATGTTTTAACCGAACTAACTTGTAAGTTTGTGTTATGGATGTAGGTGAATCTCACTCTTGGTAATGGCGAGCTTGGATCGAACACACCACATCGCCCTTTATGCGCTTCCGGTTAAAGTTGTCTTTGTAAATGGGTCAAAACACTTTCATAATGTAAATGTTAAATTTATGTCTAGGATGTTTTGTAGGTAAGTTAGAATTTTAAATCTTATTTTGGTAGTTCGGACAAAATGCTTTTGATGGAATCTTGTATGGTTACAACTTTTATGTCTTTTGAAACGTGTCGTAGAATTTAGTTTGAATAGTGATTGTTAAAAGCAGGGAATTGCTTATAGTACGAACGGGTCATGCCCAATTTTTGTTAAAATTAGTATGTTGTATTTATCTTTTTCGAATGTGAAAAAGTGGGCGTTTCATTTATGTCCCTTGGCGTCGTTGAAAGCTTCGACTTTTATCATTCACACGTGATTAAAATCACCAGTTTACCCTCTTTACTCGTTTAGGCATACTTATAAAGTAGCCATTCAAAACTTGTTTTAAATATGTCATTCAAATGACAATTTACATTTTTCACCCTTTTTACCAATAGTCATGGTTTTTCATCGTTCTGGTATGTTTCTGACCCGTATCGTGTCGCGTCGGGAACCATACCTTAAATATTATCCTTATCATATAAGTGATTTTAGAACAAGCACGTATTCTACAAAAGATGTAAGTTTCACTTACCTTGCATCCGGTTATGCTCTTTTCCGCGTACTCAATCCGTTTGACCCGCTTCTTTCCTAAGCCTCCACCTAGCTCGTTAAGCGTCAAACTAGCAGCATAATTCGTAAGACGGTTAAATTAGTCATTTTTAATTACGACTATTCCATCTTACGTGTTTTACATCGAAATTATTATTCGACCTTATCATTGGTGAATTTGACTTTTAAAAGTCAATTACCCTTAATCGTATGAAATGCATATTTGCATTCAATAACTCATTTAGGAGATCTCGTTAATTATCCGGTAGACATTATAATGATGCTACCGTTTTAAACTACTTTTCTATCCATGTTCATGCTATTATTAACATCAAGTTAACCTAGCTCCCACTTATCAAAGACACTTTATTCATTCATTACATAAAATCTACGGGTTTTCATCTATAAGTGAAACCCGTTTCATCATGTTATTAGGCATTCCTCCGGATACCTAATCTAATCTAGTTCTACTTACAACCGAGTAGACGCGCAATTTCACTTAGGCATTTTAACAAACACTTAGCGGGCAAGATTTTTATACATCTTTTATCTAGTTCTTGACTAACATTTTAACCAAGCTTTAACATCAAAAATCGAGCTTCTATGTCTAGTGTACATGAACAACATCTAGAACTTTTATCATATCATCAAATTTCACATAGTTATCACCACTTTTCAAGTGTTCATCATAATACCATAAAACTCACTTATCACACATATGGGTAATCATCGAATCCCTAGTGTTTAATACTAATTCAGCAAGTTTTCTACTAGGGTTCGTTTTCTGAACATGGATTCATCCTAGTTTCACCCAAACATCAAGCATTCGAGCTTGAATTTCGATTTTCATAAGTTCATCAAAAATCTCAACTTCATAAATATCAAAAAATTGACATACCTTATGATCCCTAAGCTTAGGTGATCACGAATTTGTGTTCATACATTTGATTTGGGCTAGATTTGACCTTCAATTTTGTTGATTTTGGGTGAACTAGGGTTTCGCCCATTTTGGTCGCCTGATGATCGATCTCCACACACAGCATGTGTGTGTTGTGTATTTTTTTTTTGTTTATAAAGTATAAAGTTTAATTTAGTACAATTTTGGTCCCTCAAGTTTAATTCTAATTGTTTAAGACTACAATTCCATATTTTATTATTTATTTACATATTAATAACTAGTGTTTTGGTCAAAAATTACCGAAGCAATTAAGTGATCAAATTAGTTAAGTGAGGTAGTGTGCTAAAAAGTGTGTTGAAAATATGCTGGTTATGTTGTTTGGAAAAACAGTGTTCAGGATACGGCTCAGGATATTGAGCTGTATCTACGATCAAACAACGAGCAAGAAAGTAAAGTAAATGACACAAGATGTACGAGGAAAGCCCTTGATCAATCTAGATCGCCGGCATAAAACCTCAGGAGCTGACAATCGCAGCTGCCTCGTTCTTCTTATTGCTTTAAACTTCAGGATACAGTGTAGGATATAGATCAGATCGCTAAGTGTTACAATGAATTTGTATGAAAGTGAAAGTTGCGAGAGAGCGAGTGTTAGAGTGTAGAGAGTGTGATTGTGATGTCCTAGTTGATCTAATATACCCACCTATTTATAGTAACGAATTACAAACAATAATCCCTACAAATATGGGCTACTCCGAATATTCCATTATGAACGTTATGGACCGAGTAATACGGCTTCAACGTCTTCCCTTGAACGACTTGGACCGAGTCTTCCGTGGAATAGGTCTTGTTAACGTTGCTAGCTTCTAACCCACGTGCCTGCACATAATCCATTAGTAATCCCGAGGATACCATTCAGGATGTTACCAATATCCTGAACTAGCATCCCGGATGTAAACAGATACAGCATAAACAAGATATATATCAAGATATTTCCCAGGATATGGGCTCAGAATTTCACCCATAACAATTGTCCCCAAAAATGTTACCGTTTGATATCCTAACGGTTACATTTTTTCACAATGGCCGAGGCAATTAAGAGATAAGACTATTGATGTGACAGCTTTCAACCACCCGGCCTATATTTACTCATCATACCCTATATCTTCTCATCCTCATCTTCATTTAACCTTTACCGAAGAGAAAAAGGTAAACGTTTCTCTCTCAACTTCACTTTTCATTCTTCCCAATATTCCGGTAATAATATGGCAAGGCAGACAAGATCTAGCTCCGGCGACTCTGCTCCCACGTTCATCCATCAAAATATTCTCCAAGATCCGGAGAAAGAAATATGCACTTTTGACGGTGCACACTTGTCAGCCCTTAAAACCTCCGGCATCTTCCCAAAAGGGACGGTGTTCCGGCCGCTTAATCGGGAAATCCGATCAGATATGGTTTCCGACGAGTGGTTGTGTTTTAATGCCTTTCCCTTCACCTTAGGGTTGCAATTTCCTTTCTCGGACTTCATCACCGAGTTCTTTAGTGTCACCAGAATCTGCTTCAGTCAGACAATGCCAATGCTTTGGCGAGTCTTGTCTGTTCTTGATCAAATCAAGAACAACCATATCCCTGATCTTTCCGTTCATGACCTTCCTTTAGCATACCGACTTAGGTGCCACGGCCCTTGTCGATTCTTATTTTACTCTACTTCCAGTGACCCATTAATCCTCCAAGCCACCAGGAATGAAGAGGAATGGAAATCCAAATTCTTTTTTGTAAAAAGAGATTCAATCCCTGGTGGAGCGGATTACCCGGTGAATTGGTTGAAGAAGGGTAGGATTTAGGGTTTAAAGATGATCCTGCCTGTTATCCTGCTATATATCCTGAACTGACTTTGTCGTTTTCTTGTACAGCTGATTTTAGGAAGCTAGCACCTCCCCTTGCAGATTCTCAAAAAAGAATAGACGCCATCAGACTCCTTCCAGAGGCAGAGAGAAGTTTCAACCCATCTCCACCAACTCCAAGCCCTCTTTCAAGCGCAAACATGTCTGGTAAGGATCCTGCAAGATATCCTGTACATACATGTTTTTATTTGATATTTTTAGGAGAGGTCTAGAATTTTACTTCCCATGTATAGATTCCAGCAAAGTTCCAGTCTATCTAGATCTTGAAGAACTCGACAGTTATCCAACTCCAACCATAGTCAAGAAGGAGGCTCCTGCCGCTACTAGCTCCAAGCCACTCCCAGCTCCCAAGGCCAACCCAAGGACTCGTGCTTCCACAGCGAAAAAGAGGAAGGGTCTCGAAGTCAGTGCTCCAAGCTCAGAAGGGTTCTCCTATGATGAACTCAGCTTCACTGATTCCTTAGAGCCAATGACATCCTTCCTTAACAAGGTAATATCCTGACACATATCCTGCATGTATATCCTGCACATATATCCTGCATGTATATCCTAATAGGATATCCTGATAGGATATCTTAGTCATTATACACGTATATTCCAACTTGTACCAGTTATTGATGTGCAGGGCCTCCAGCATTTGCTCCACTTGTACAATGACGCATGTGGCACTGTTGCACTCCATGAAGCCAGGATCAAACAGCTTGAAAGCACCGTTGCTGACCAAGGTGCCATTGCTGAAGCGAAGAGCCGGCACTACGAAAGCCTGCTGAAGAAGGTCACCCAAGAAGCTGAGGTCAAACTTGCCACCGTTCAAATGGATCATGATCAAGCCATGATCAATTTCCGGGAGGGAATCAAGACTTCCGCTATCGTCTCCCTGTTACAAGCACGCATCAAGATGGCCTACGAGGCCAAGGAGACGGGTCTTGTTTGTCCATCTTGGCCAATTGAATCCTGGGTGGCCAAGTTGAAGGAGCTCGGTGGCAAAGCTGTGCCATTCCCAGCTGAAGCCGGTGAGTCTTCTAAGTGAGCAGAGGCGGTGGATCAGGCTGGAGATAAGAAGGATGCTGGAGCGGATGCTGGTGAGGATGCTGGACAGGATGCTGGTGAGGATGCTGGTGCTGAGAAGCAGGGGAAGGCTGGAGAGGATGCCGCTGTGTGAGGGCATCTGAGTGGGCGATGATGGATGTTGATGCTTAGGCCGGAGCCCACTTTTTTTAGATTTGATGTTGGTCTGTAATCCCTAAACAATTTACTTTTCTGCACTTTACTTTTCTGCCCCTGAACAATTTACATTTCCTGCATGGCTTTTGAACAATACAACAGTTGGAGGTGGATGGGTCTCGGTTTGAGATGAAGCCTTCAACTGTTGGGTAAATATGGTAATGGACTATTAGTGCTCTTAGTGGATGGGCCTTGTTTTTAGGTGAAACGAAGAGCACATCTTTTGATATGTTAATAATATAACTCCTCTTTTGACTTTATTATTGTTGTTATAGATTTTACTTGTGAAAATTGTTTTGTTTGAACATTTTTGAGAATATATTATAAACATATCCCGGTAGATATCCTGAAAGATATTCTGACAAGGATATTAAAATACAACCTATTAGTTGTCTAAATAAAAAGGAGAGATCATACCAGAGACTCTTAGAGAATCAATTTCAATTTTCCATTATAAGCTTGTCCCCAGTGCATACTTATAAATCTGAATCCATCCTTTGAATAGTATAATGTATGTCCCCTGTGCTTGACACAGAAACACAAATGTATTCATATTTTGACTCGAATGAATTCCAAATACCCCAAGGCAAAACCCTTGATATCTTGAAATGAACCCTTAGTATACTAGGGATAAACCCTGAGTTTCATGCGCTACAGGCGGGAGTGTATAAACTCCAAGACTTAGAAAGGTGAAAACCTTTAAACCTTAGAGAGTATGAAAATACCCTTTCGCGAGAGAGGGTGATCAATCCTCATATACCTTTAGGATTCAGGATATAGCCAACAGTAACGAAATTATCAGCCACTTTTACATGGACTGGTCCCGCCACCTTGAACTATCCCTGAATAACTTGCGCTCCAGGCGGGGTGTTTAAACCCAATTCGGGAGAAAGGTGAATACCTTTAAACCTGTGAAGGGATCAGTATCCCTTAAACGTGAGAGAGGGGGCCAATCCTCTAATCTTCCGAGTTATCCTGAGTACACATCCTGGAGCTATATCCTGGAGCATATGCTGCAAAACAATTGTAAACTAAGGTGGGTGTTAGCTTGGCTAACACCCCTCCGATGCCTAAGTCAGTATTGGGTTCAAGATAATAAACAAATATATTTAAAAGAGATAGAATACATACCATTCTGGGATAGAAATTAAATTCTATTCTTACTTGAAATAGAGCTTTAAGTGTATAGAATTCCAAGACCTTGGTAGCATATCCCCTTCCATATTCTTGAGTCTGTATGCTCCTTTCCCTGCTTCTGATTCAACTTCATATGGTCCTTCCCATTTCGGAGCTAACTTGCCATCGGCAGGATTAGTAGTATTCTGAAAAGCCTTTCTTAGTACCCAATCACCAACTTGAAATCTCCTAGTCCTTATGTTCTTGTTATATGCTCTGGATATTCTTTGTTGATATGCTGCCATCCTTAGCCTTGCTACGTCTCTTTTTTCGTCTATGGTATCCAAATCTTGACATAAGGTTTCAGGATTCTGCTCAGGATTCTGTAGGATAGATCTTGCAGTAGGTATCGCCATTTCCGTTGGAATTACTGCTTCTGCTCCGAATACTAAGGAGAATGGAGTTTGGCCGATTGCATTTTTTACTGTCGTCCTGTCAGCCCATAACACAAAGGGTAATTCCTCTGCCCATCTTCCTTTTTTGGCTCCAAGTCTCTTCTTCAAGTTATTCACTATTATCTTGTTTGAAGATTCAGCTTGTCCATTCGCTTGAGGATGTACCGGAGTAGACGTTATCATTTTGATTCCCCAACTCTTGCAAAAGTCAGTAGTCCTTCTGCTTATAAACTGGGACCCATTGTCACAAATGATTTCAGCTGGTACTCCAAACCTGGTCAGGATATTCCTCTTTATGAAGGATACTACTTCTTGGTCTCTAACTTGAACAAATGCTTCAGCTTCAACCCACTTAGAGAAATAATCCGTCATTGCCAGCATAAAGACTTTTCCTCCCGGAGCCTTTGGTAACTTCCCTACTATATCCATCCCCCATTTCATGAACGGCCAAGGGGACGCTACAGGATATAGTGGTTCAGCTGGTTGATGCAATATGTTACTATGCCTCTGACATGCATCACATCTTCGAGCATATTCTGCGGCATCTTTCCTCATTGTTGGCCAATAATAACCTGTCCTTAGCACTTTTGAAAATAATGACCTGCCCCCAGTATGGTTACCACAATCCCCTTCATGTATATCCTGAAGTACTTCTTTGGCTTCAGGATCCTCCAAGCATCTCAAGTATGGTCCTGCAAGAGATTTCTTGTATAGATTATTATTTATGATAGTGAATCGTGATACCTTCATCCTAAATGCCTTAGGATTTTCATCTTCGGGGATATGTCCTTCCTTGAGATATCTCATAATTGGGGTTGTCAAGGATTTAGGATCCTCTTCAGGATACACCACTTCAGGATCTTGAATACTTGCTACTTCCTTATGCTGAGGATCCGTTGCAGGATACAGGATATGTAATATCGGTATTGGGATTCCTTCTGGTATCCTGATTGATGATCCCAAATTTGCCAGTGCGTCTGCTTCAGCGTTATCCTCTCTTGGTACCCGTTCAAGTGTAAAAACATCGAAATACCCTGCTAATTTTTTAAGAATACCGAGGTATTCAATTAGTTTCTCACCCTTGACTGCATAAGATCCATTAAAATGATTAGTAATTAACAAGGAATCAACATATACTTGCAAATTCTTGATATTCATATTCTTAGCCAATTCTAATCCCGTGATTAAAACTTCGTATTCTGCCTCATTATTAGTAGCAGGGAATTCACATCTAACAGCCTGGGGTATTATGTCCCCCTGTGGCGATTTTAGTAGTATTCCCAATCCTACTCCTCTCACATTAGATGCACCATCAGTATATAATGTCCAGGATCCTGAGGATTCTCCCAACTGTTGAACTTCTAGGTCTACCTCCTCTTGAATGTCACTACTAAAATCAGCCACAAAGTCAGCTAAAGCCTGAGACTTTATGGCATTCCTAGGTTCATATACTAAATCATAGGCACTTAATTTTACAGACCACTTAGCCATTCTACCTGACATTTCCAGTTTTCTAAGCACATTCTTAACAGGATAATTAGTCTTAACATGAATCCTATGTGTTTCAAAATAATGTCTAAGCTTTGTTGATGCCATTACTAGAGCCAGTATTAGTTTTTCTAGGTGAGAATATCTAGTTTCAGCATTTAACAAACTTTTGCTAACATAATAAACAGGATACTGCTGACCTTCGTGATCCTTTACGAGTACTGCACTTACTGCATTCCCTGATACTGCCAGATACACGAATAATGGTTCACCATCCTCGGGCTTCATCAATAGAGGCGCGGTTGAGAGATACTGCTTCAAATCCTGCAGGGCTGCTTCATGCTTCTCGCCCCATTCAAATTTCTTATTCTTTTTCAGGATATCATAGAATTCTTTACACTTTTCCGAGGATCTTGAAATAAATCTATTCAAGGCTGCCACTCGTCCTGTTAACCGTTGAACATCCTTCAAATTCGAGGGTGACTTTATATCCAAGATAGCTTTGATCTGCTCCGGGCTTGCCTCTATCCCTCTTTTTGTTACCATGTATCCTAAAAACTTTCCTGCCCCCACTCCAAAATGGCACTTTGCAGGATTAAGTTTCATATTATACTGGTCCAGGATATCGAATGCCCCTTTAATATCCTGAAGATGATCCTCAGCTTTCTTGGATTTGACCACCATATCGTCAATGTACACCTCCATGGTGTCCCCCAGTTTGTCTTTAAACATCATGTTCACCAATCTCTGGTACGTTGCACCTGCATTTTTTAAACCGGAAGGCATAGCAGTATAACAGTAAATACCTGTTGGTGTCATGAAAGCAGTATCCTCCTGGTCCGAAGGTTCCATTTGAATCTGCTGGAATCCTGAGGATGCATCCATGAAGGTCAACATTTCATGACCGGCAGTGGCATCCACCATCGAGTCTATATGAGGCAGAGGGAATGGGTCTTTTGGACAAGCTTTGTTCAGGTCTGTGTAGTCTACACAGACTCTCCACTTCCCATTCTTCTTTTGAACCACTACCACATTTGCTAGCCATCTAGGGAATTTGACTTCTCTAATCATCCTGGACTTCAATAATCTTTCAACTTCCTCTTGGATAATTGCATTCCGCTCAGGGGCGAATTTCCCTCTCTTTTGTTGTATAGGCTTGAATGACCTGTCAATTCCAAGCTTGTGAGTGATAATGTCTTTAGATATACCTGTCATATCCTCATGCTTCCATGCAAACGTTGACATCCTGCATTTCAAAAAGTTAATTAATTGTTCCTCAATATCCTGGGGGATATTGGTTCCCACGAGCATCGAAATATCGGGATTATCCTGGTCTAGGATAATTTTCTTCACATCCTGCTCCGGATCCTCCACGATATCCTGGGCCCGCGTCTTTAATTGCTATGCTGCACTAGGTTTGGTTGAGGATTTCATCGAGGATGAGTAGCATTCTTTCGCCTCCTGCTGATCACTGTCGATCTTGACAACCCCCCAAGGGGTAGGGATCTTGATGCATTGGTGATATGTTGATGGTACGGCCTTCATATCGTGGATCCATGGTCTTCCTAGGATGATGTTATAGCAGGATAGAGAATCCATCACACAGAAACGTTGCATCTTGTTGACTCCTTCGACATATACGGGTAGCTTTATCTCTCCCACTGTGTTCCTAGCTTCTCCACTGAAACCAACGAGCACAGTGGACTTTGAAGTGATATCCATCGGAGACACATTCATTCTCTTCAGAGTCTCCAGTTGTATTATGTTGACGGAGCTGCCATTATCAACCAGTATCCTGCGTACAAAATGGTTAGCCACATATAAGGTTATTACCAGAGCATCATGGTGAGGATCCTGGACAGTATCCTGTCATCTGCATCAAAAGTGATCACTTTGTCAGTTGTGAGGGTAGTCATCCTGACAGGTTTGTCTCCCCTCTCGGCTTAGCTTCCTTTGCATGTCTCTTTGCTGCCGAATACGAAGTTCCACAAATGTCGGATCCCCCTGAAATGAAGTTGATTATCTTGGCATCGACGGGAGGTGATGCCGCTCGCTCAGGATCCTTCTCAGTATCCTGACCCTTATCCTTCTTTCTTCCTAAGAGATCTTTCAAATACCCCTTGCTTAGAAGATAGCTTATTTCTTTCCTCAGAGCGATGCAATCTTCGGTCATATGTCCAAAATCTTCGTGGAAAGCACACCATTTCGATTTGTCTTTCCAATCTGCTTTTTGCTGATTTTTTCTAGGCCATCTTGCCTTGTCTCCCAAACCCTGCATAGCATACATTAGTTCAGGTATATTAAGAGAAAAACAATATTCAGATAATTCAGGATATTCTTCAGGATCCTCGTCTTCAACAGCATTTACTCTCTTGTTATCATTTCTGCCATATGGCTTAGAGCGATATGGCTTATATGAGGATTCTGATTTCCTGTTAGTCGACTCGTATGTTGAGGATGCATTCATCCTTTCTTGCATCTTTCTGTCATCCTCCAACCGAATATATCTTAGAGCCCTGTTCCGGGCTAAATCCAGGTTCCTGCATGGGTTCATTACAAGGTCTTGATAAAATTGAGAATCCTTTTGCAGCCCCATCTTGAAAGCTTGCACAGCTGTTGCAACATCAAGATGGGGAATGTCTAGTGATTCCCGGCTGAACTTGTTCACATAATCCCTAAAGGATTCCTGAGGCCCTTGTGTTATCCTGTAGAGATCACTTGTTAGTTTTTCAAAGCTTCTACTACAAGAAAATTGACTATTAAATAAATTTACTAAGTGAGCAAAAGATGTAATCGAATGTGGAGGAACATTCAAGAGCCATTTCAAAGCCGATCCAGTCAAGGTTGAACCAAAACCCTTGCACAAGCACGCTTCCTTGAGCTCTGGAGGGATGGGGTTGATCTCCATCCTTTCCCTATACTGGGCAATATGCTCCTCAGGATCCGTGGTTCCGTCGTAAAGCTTCATGTTCGGAGTCTGAAATCTTTTTGGGATTTCAGCATCACATATAGGATGCACGAATCGAGATATCCTGTGGCTATCCTGGGATACTTCAGGAATTGGCTATACCACCCCAGGTACACTGGATATCATATCTTTTAATTTCTGAAGCTCCCTGGATAATTCCGACGTTACAGTTGTATCCTGCAAAGATCCAACACTGTTAGTGGTAATAGCATTATTATTATTTGATACGTTACCCGTTAGAGGATTTTGCCCGTATCCTGAAGCATATCCTGAGCTCCTCATGGTTGATATCCTGACCGAGGAGGGTATTTCAGGAGTATGATTCTGAGGAAGGCTGGGCACAATATTCCCCCTATTATCCTCAGTATACACAGCTGAACTAAAGTTCAACGCTCTGGGATGTAATGGAGTGACATTATCCTCAGCAGATCTGCTCGAGCCAGACTTCAGGAGTTGTATTTCCCTTAAAAGCATTTGGTTCGTTTCCTGTTGCTGCCTCATTTGTTCCTGCACACTTCCAAACAAGGTTAGAATTTCATCGTTAGAAGCTAAAACACGAGCAGATCCCTGGACACTCCGAGTAGGGATAACGTCTTGAGATTGTGTAGAGGCTGGCATCCTTGGAGGAGGTGGTGGAAGCACCGAACCAACTGTTGCAGAAGTTGTAGCAGACACAGTAGAAGAGCTCATGTTTGATCTTGAGGCCATTGTAAACAATGTGGCAAAAAGTTTTGAAAACAGAAAACCGATTAACGATTTCACCGAGATTTTTAGTAAAGAGAGCACCACTAGCCCCACGGTGGGCGCCAAATTGTTTTGGTCAAAAATTACCGAAGCAATTAAGTGATCAAATTAGTTAAGAGAGGTAGTGTGCTAAAAAGTGTGTTGAAAATATGCTGGTTATGTTGTTTGGAAAAACAGTGTTCAGGATACGGCTCAGGATATTGAGCTGTATCTACGATCAAACAACGAGCAAGAAAGTAAAGTAAATGACACAAGATGTACGAGGAAAGCCCTTGATCAATCTAGATCGCTGGCATAAAACCTCAGGAGCTGACAATCGCAGCTGCCTCGTTCTTCTTATTGCTTTAAACTTCAGGATACAGTGCAGGATATAGATCAGATCGCTAAGTGTTACAATGAATTTGTATGAAAGTGAAAGTTGCGAGAGAGCGAGTGTTAGAGTGTAGAGAGTGTGATTGTGATGTCCTAGTTGATCTGATATACCCACCTATTTATAGTAACGAATTACAAACAATAATCCCTACAAATATGGGCTACTCCGAATATTCCATTATGAACGTTATGGACCGAGTAATACGGCTTCAACGTCTTCCCTTGAACGACTTGGACCGAGTCTTCCGTGGAATAGGTCTTGTTAACGTTGCTAGCTTCTAACCCACGTGCCTGCACATAATCCATTAGTAATCCCGAGGATACCATTCAGGATGTTACCAATATCCTGAACTAGCATCCCGGATGTAAACAGATACAGCATAAACAAGATATATATCAAGATATTTCCCAGGATATGGGCTCAGAATTTCACCCATAACAACTAGGTAAATATATTCATAGTTATTTTTGTTTACGGGCTAGTTTTTACCATTAACGGTACTTTACCCGTTTCCTTATATTTACCGGGTTTAAAATACCAAACCCGTATTCAGGGTGTTACAATCATATCAGTGTGTACGGTCATGCCAAAACGCTCTTTTTGTTCAATTAGTTAACATTTAGATAAGCATCCTATAACAATTATCGGTATTGTTGTCCACATAAGCTCAACTTATCAGATGTAATCATGGCGAGGGGATATGTTAAGGTATGATTTATACTTACCTACCGGTGTTCATCCATATACGACACATTCCCGTATCAAGGTATGCACGAGAGTTCATCTGTTTGACCGTATAAAACATGTGAGAAACTCACTTATTTTGATTTGAAAACAAGCCCTATGTGATAGAATCTCTTATGAATGAGGAACTTGATTTTCATATGCATGAGGGCACGGGAGCAAGTCCGTGAACAGGTCAGTACAAACGTACAGCAAAGAGACGAACTTGACTCCCGGATAAATGTGACATTTTATCACTTATTTTGATTGGACATGTGATTGTTGATCACTTATTGAGGTCGTATGCAATGTGTACACGTATGTATAGTATCATGGAAGATCTAGACTTCTTCTCCGTTATTTTTGGGTAAAAGATACAACCATGATACCCAGATGATAAGACAGCATAAAGACCGAATATCTTAGAACCTCGGCAATCAATCAAACGAAATTTCGGTACTAAGACCATATGCCAATGTGCGGTTCCCACCTGGTCTTCAGTCGATTTAAGATTTATATCACCATGCACACTTTAAAATGATTGTGAGCCTACCGATACATCTTATATAGAGCTGCTTAACATTTTTCATTTTGCATTTCAGTTTAAAGAGGTTTGGACAGACCACTGATGTACTATCATTTTCTCTTTTGCTCGTCAGGAAACTCATTTTTGTTTTTCTATTGTTTTTGAGTTTTGAAATTTTTTGATGTTTTTGAATTTTCAAATTTTGGATTTACTCCCCCTAAAATCAACAAACTAAGATAAATTTAAAAGACACAAAGATATTTACAAAAAGGATTTGCCGATGTCGGTTAACTCATGTTTTACCTCAATGTCGTTTACCAAAATTAATTTAATCAGAAATGATTTATCGAATTTTTGGAAAAATCAGTTGGCATGACGGTAATCGGTGCGGACCATGACAACATTGATGAGTTTCATATTGAAATGATCACGTGTGAGGTGATATTCGAGTTCAACGTGTCAAGTCAAAGAGTGATGTACTAGATGATAATAATTTATAAAGCAACTTAAATATCGACAAGTATAGGAGAGATATGAAATTTAAAACCGTATTCTGCAACTGCTTCGTGCATTGCAAGGAATCTGAGTGCTCTCCCAAACTGGATATCAACCCGTTGTGGATTTCAAAGTCGATTTTGTAGCTACTTCAATTTTCTGAAAAATCTCTTCACAGCAACAAGATTATAAACCTTTGGGTCCGGCTGGTCTTCCACATTGCACCAGCGAAGCTCTTTGTCTTTCTCTTTCAGAAGTAGTGTGCGGTTGTTCAATCCACGCCAAAGCATCCGCACACCCGGTTGGTTTGTTCAACAAACACATTTTCTTCAATCACACCGCGAAGGAATGTACACTGCACGTTCATTTTGTTGATTTTGAACACCAGATGTGCTGCAGGTGCGTACATTTTGATTGAATCTATCCCGGTGACCCGATTAAAGCCTTGAACAATCAAACTTTGGTATGATTTGCATTTTGTCGAAGCTTTTCAATTTCTTTCGACAGACAATTCTGTCTTCTTTTCTTTTTCTCTCCATCAAAGGCAACAATTTCTTTGTCGCCGATCTTGTGCATGGACACTCCACTATCAACAATCCGATGACTATCGATAGTTCCTCCTGGAACATCTTGCACACTCACTCAGAGATTAGTTGGAGAGAGGGACCCAAGCCTTCATAGACTTGGGTTGCCCCTGAGAATCAAGAAATGTAATTTCAATTTCTTGAAGGTCCTTAAATTGCAAGCCTCCCCCTGAATCCTCACCTGTTTTCGGTATCCAAGCCTGTTTCCTTTTACCAGTTTGTGTATTATTTACACTTTCTGGTTTTAATGGTTGTGACAAACTAGGTTTCCTATTAACAGATTTTACTTCCGTTTTTACAGCCTTTTCGATCACCTTCACATTTTTACGTCGTTGTTTTGTTTCCTGTTCTTTAACAGTGCGTTTGTCAGTTTTTGGTGACACAGGACGACGTTGTTGGTGACCTTGAAGGGGCTCTTTCTACAAAATTTGGTTTTGGAGACTTTGTGCAATTTCTGATAATGTGGCCAAACTCCCCGCATTTAAAGCATGATCTCCTTTCAACAAACTTAGGAGATTATGTTCGATGGTCTGACGTTGAAGTTGTAGATCCAGAGGTACTAGCTTCACACCCATTTGTGTGTTGGGTGTAATTGTTATCACTATTACGTTTCAAAATGTTGACTTTTTTAACAAAATAGGTATTTGACTTATTTTCAAAAGTCTCCACTTTATCAGTACCTTTGGAGGCCACAAACTTAACGTCTTTTGCTTTCTTCTTGTAACGAGCTCCTTTTGATTCAACCTTTGGGCGTAAAGCCTTAGGCTTTTGAGCTCGTTGTTGTTGTTTACCTTTAAAGGCGACAGGTTGTTGCTTAGTCGGTAAGTTTTTGTTTCCAAATTGTTTCCTCACTTCAGCTTTTGGAATAGGATCACACTGAGTTACTGAAACTCTCGGGATCGCTTTTCCCAAAAACTTAGGTGTATTATCTTCAAACACTTTATCAATCAAGGATTGATTGACGTTTTTGATTGGAAAATCTTTGTCTGAATAAATTTTACTATCACCGACCAAAGTATACAACACGTTATCACTTTTAATGGTAGACATTGTCTCAGTGATAGGATCTATCTCTTGTTTAGCACCAGTGGATTGCACAACAGGAGTAGGAGGATCACATAGAATGTGATTCTCAAAAGGTACTTCTACTCCTTTTCTATCGTCAAGAGATTTATCCTCATCACTCACATCTAATTCATCATCCGAAGAATCATAGTCCTCAATGGTTAGAGGACTTTGATTTGAAGCACATGATGACTTTTCCTTGCTATCAGATGAGCCCTCCGATGAATTGTCCGTTTTGAACCCTAAGCCAGTTGTAACTTCCTCATAATCAAGATGTACAGTTGGCTCAAAACGCGGCATTTCCTCCTCATCGGGCATCTTGGTATAGTTGTGTCTCAAAGGAGGCGGACACGACTTATACCCAACGCCTTTAACATTACCCTTTAGTTGTTGAACGTCAATGATGTGATCAAGCACATATCGGGAGTTTGAGTAACTCTCCAATTTGAGCTTGATCGCTTCTGCTCACATTTCGCCTCGGCTAGCTCTTTCTTAGTTGCCTCAATGATATTAATGTAATTATTAATACCAGTTTGCTTATTAAAAACTGTTTTTGATAACTCAGAAACACTTTTCTTGAGTGTTTCAATTACCGATTTAAAATCTTTTTCGTTGCGAGCTAAGGCCATGTTTGCCTCTTTGCACTTTGACAGTTCAATAACCAAACTCTGATTGTGACTGTGAATCTTTTCAGATTCTTGTTTCATATCAGCACATTCATGTTTCGTATCAGCACAATCACTACATATCTAGGAGTTTCAGATTTTACCTGACTTATAGAAGCTGAGACATTAGCTATAAAGGCAGTCTGAGAAGAGAAAGATCCATCTTTAGTGAGAATCTTCTCCATTTCTTCTGATGTAGCATCAGCTTTCTTGATCAAGACATATTTTTGACACTTGACCTCCTCAGCATCATTCAACAAACTATCACCTTCAGAACCAGTTCTCTCATTCATATCTGGTTCTTCATCCGAACTGCCACTGTATCCCGAACTATCATCATCTTCAGAGAATTCTTCTTTGTGCACATGCTTGATGTGACTGATGATCTTCGCATAACATGCAGTTCCTCCTCCCAACTGTACGGACTAATCACACCCTTCATCAGCTTGAACTATCAATGCTCGGTTGGGGTTTGAAGGCCCTGACTGGTTGGTTTGGTTGTTAGCAGCTACTATCCCTCTTTCGTTGTTAGCTTGATTTGAAGTACTTGTTTGATTTTGGAAGGGATTTTGGTTGCCTTGTTGGTTGCTAGGGCGTTTGCACTCACACTTGAAATGACTCTTTTCACCGCAATTAAAGCATGTGACCGCACCTTTGTCAAATCCGTACTTGGTATCCCTTTTGCTTTCCAAGCTGGTTCTCCCCGTTCTGCTCATTTAATCCTTTGCCCTTCTCACAGCGCTAGCAAATGCCCACTTAATGTCCATCAACTCCATCTCATCTCTGTCTATCTGCTGATAATCTTCGTTGGTCAAATTAATGTTTCCAATTTGACCTGCGACTAATCCGCTGTAGGCATTAACCATAGTGGTAAGAATTTCCATGTGATCCCTTGCAGCTTCTACACTTACTTTGGAAAGATTTGGAATATCAGGTTTGTTACCATAGAAGGCTTGTTGTGGTTGGGCTTGGGCTTGAGGTGGTTTAGGAAAATAGGCAGTTGGATCAAATTGGGGTTGAGGTGTGGCAACTTGAGGTTTCAGAAGATAGGCATTTATATCAAATTGGGGTTGAGGTGTGGCAACTTGAGGTTTCGGGGCAACTTGAGGTTTCGGAAGATAGGCATTTATATCAAATTGGGGTTGGGGTGCTGCAACTACTCCTCCAAAATAGGAATTTGGGTCGAAAGCATTTGACACAAAAGCTGTTTGTATCTTTGGTTGCTGGCTTGTACTAGCAGGAGCAATCCCTTCAAACACCTTCTTTAGTAAATCATGACGCGTCTTCCGTGTGGCCGCATTTCCTTCTCCTCTGTTAACTAGGATGTCCCACAAGGCTTTGGTGCTGGTACAATGGGCGAATTGATGATAGATATATGTGTGCAGTGCTTGCGTAAGAATAGCAAACGCTTTCTTTTCAAGGTCATACGCCTTCTTGTCATTTTCAGCCATGGTCGCCAAAGTCGTAGCATTTGATCCGGCTTCATCAAGAGCGACGTTATATGCTGTGGTGAAACACGTCCATAACTCGGTGTTTTGACCTAAAACATAATTCTGAAAACGACCTTTCCACGATGGATAGTCGTTCATGTGGTTGAGTTTTGGCGGACGGTTATTGCTACCCGTTTCATTTTCGCTTATGAGCAGATTTTGGATACTTTGATTTTGATTTGCCACGCACGCCCATTCACTAGCCGAAATTCTTTCTTGTGGCATCAAAGACTTAACCCATTACATATCAGGGACTGTGCTAATGCTCCAATCGAATGGATTTGTACTCATATTTGATGTATGAACAAGTTTACCTGCTTAAAAACTTGAAATCAAATGGTTAAAACAATTTTGTAAAGCTTCTGCGTAAAAATGACAAGTTAATGCGACGAACTCCCTTGTGACAAATCTTGATACTTCGTCAAAGACAAAGATGACGAAGGTAGTGACAGTTCGTAAAAGATCCAAATGACGAAGGTATGATACTTCATCAACGACAATGTATGGCGAAGGTAGTATATTTGGCGAAGGTTGGTATGATTGACAAAGTTTCAATGTGTGACGAAGATGTATGGTTGACGAAGGTAGGAAGTGGCGAAGGTTAAATTTGTTTGTGACGAAGGCTATGTTGTTTGACGAAGATGTATGTGAGTTGACGAAGGTTGTATGGTGACGAAAGCTGAAGTTGATGAAGGTTCAATGATTGTGACGAAGTTTGAGTGACAAGATACCAGATTCAATGTTGGCGAAGGTCGAATAGATAATTTCACACAAAGTAAATCTTATCCTCTGAACCTTATCTTCTGACAAAAGACACCCATTTTCAAACTACACCTCACTGTACCAGTTCACTCAACAACTAATCATGTCTTTTGTAAACAAAAGTCAAATTAATATATTTTAAGCACAAACACTTCAATCATTCACCAAAACAAAGATCAAAATACAGAAATATATGGAGAATATTATGAACTGTATGAAGATCTGATGAACACACTTGATGATTATGAAGAACAACTTGAATATTCCGGCTAAAATTTCACCGGACAAATTTTCGAACACAATTTTTCTTAAACTTTGTTGATGCAGATTTTGTGTCCGATGCTTGTCGAATAGATTAGTTATTATTTTACGCTGAATTTGTAATAGTTAGTGAAACGGTCTATCGAACGTGTATAGACCCGCTCGTTTGAAGTGGTCAAACGAGAGGGTTATTCGTTTGACCGTGTGTGTTTGCTAGACAAATTATGGTTGTATAATGTTTGGTGTCGAAGGATAAGGCATCGAAGGATTGTGTATATCCTTCGATGAGCTCGAAAGATATCCATCGAAGGATGAAGATGGACCTCGAAGGATATGTCATCCTTCGAGGTATATGTGTATCTTTCGATAGTTGGATGATCGACAGATGATCTATCGATCAGTCAGTTAGATCCTTCGACCATACAACCTATGTTGGGTATAAATACCAACACTTTGTCATTTGCAACACAAGAGAGTTGGAGGAGGTTTGAGACCTCACCGGGAGAAATCACCACTTGGTTTCTCCCCGGATGTATACTTCTTTGGTATTAGTTCGGTTATCATGTAATCGGGCCGACTTGTAATGTTTACTATCGGATTAATACAAAGTTTGTTTGTTTATCATCTCTAATTTCTTCCATCTATGAACATAATCATGAAAATCACGGTTTTGATCCCGAAACCCGGACCTACAATTGGTATCAGAGCCATGGTGCCCGATTTAGTAAATCTAACCGTTTACTAAGTCACATGTGCTCTAGATCTGTGATTTTTGTGTCTTTTGTTCAAGATGTAAAAAATGGTGAAAATCAAGAAAAACCCAGATCTGACCCGAATGAATGGGTCTGACCTTACACGAAATGCATCAGAGGGTTATTTATTATGATTTACACCATGTTTTTCAAGTTTTCATTATCAAATGAGTGTTTTCGTCAAATCTGCAAATTTACACAGTTGATGTGTTCTTGATGTTCTTGGTGCCTTCAAACTACGAAAGATGAAAAATGTATCGAAGGGTCATCTCAAATCCTTTGAAAGATCAAACTGTTTTCGAAGGATCATCTACCTATTTCGAAGGGTCATCTCAAATTCTGTGAAAGATCAAATGAATTCGAAGGGTCATCTCACTTTCCTCGAAGGATCAGATCTGTTGTGCTTCGAAGGATCAGATTCAACTGATTTCGAAAGGTCATTCCAACAGAATCGAAAGATCATCATCTTCGAAAGATTAGACAGATTTGACTTCGAAAAAGATCATCCTAATCTTCAACAACCAACAACTTCGAAAGTTAAACTGATATGTTCGAAAGATCCGTGTTTGTCTTTCGTTTGATTCAGATTTCGAAGGATGCTGTTTGGGGCTCGAAAGATTGATCAGATGTATCGCAGACTTGAAAGATGTTGGTGGTTGCTTCTTTGTGTATCGCAGAGAAGAGAGAAAGAGGCTGTACATGAGAGATGTCGGCTGGTGATTTTTTAAAAAAAAAAATTAGGGTTGTTGACTTTTGGGTGGAGGCTGTCGACATAATTTTTATTGGCAGTAGGTCTTGCTTGTTAAAACTCATACTTCAACTAATGGGCCCTCAAGTTAACTTCATACATTAATTTATTTTGGGCCGATGATATCCCATATTGGTCCACCAAATTGATATTGGTGTTATGGTTTTGGTTTGAGATTTAATCATGTGGGCTTGTGCTAAATTGGATTGAGTATGGGTTGATCCTTATAGAAATGGGGGACGTCTATTAACTGGCAACTTTACGGTGTTTTGTTGGCATGCAACTTTGATTATTCTATTTGTGCCACCAATAGAATTCAAAGCCAAAATTCATATGGGTTTTGGAAACGCGCGGGGTGATGCGGCATGATGAAAACAAGAGATGATGAAAACTTGATTTTTGAAAAATGTGGGGTAGTCACAGTTACCGATGCAAATGGCAAAAATGGTAACGCGACTATTATGGGCCAAAAACAACACGGTATGTTCACTTCCGCACGTCAAGATTTATGATTGTTACCGGTTATTCGTAAATGTTCGAAAGCATTTTGTTTATTGTCATATTCTCGCATTTGAAGACGAACGAATGAACCTAGAACGTCAATACCGGTCCTAACGAGTTCACAAAGTCTTTGGGGGGATACAAGTCGGATCCTACGGGGTACTAGGCGAAATTTCTTTATCAACTAGAATATGCAACGAAGAAATCTTTTTGTTTATTGTCATATTCTCGCATTTGGTAACGAATGAATGAACCTATAATGTCAATACCGGTCCTAACGAGTTCACAAATTCTTTGGGGGGATACAAGTCGGATCCTACGGGGTACCAGGGGACGTTCTTATTCAACTAGAATATGCAAAGAAGAAAGTCATGTTCGTGAATTTTCGGAACCGAGAACATTCAATGAAGATTGACGACAGTTCCGCTCAGTGGAGGGGATTGGTGAACATTTGACGACAGTTTCTTTGAAGTGGAAAGAATCTGTTAAGGTTTAGAGATTTTACCAAAGAAATGGGGGGATAAAAATTTTCATATGTTGAATTTCTTCGGTAAATTTCTAAACGCAATCTCAGGTGGTAGAGTTTGTGATTTTCTGGTGATACAAACGGTTCGGAGTGGAATGTTTTGCACAGACACATATTTGAGGATTTTAATTAATTCTCCAGCCAGCGTGAAGGGTTTTGCACGGAAACATACAGGTATCTAAAGTCGACAGTTGTTTCAAAGCGCTGTTTACTGAAGACCTGGGGGAATCTTTATGGAAGTTGATAATTCAAGGCTGAAGACCTGCAGGATTCGGTTTTGGGTTTGATGTTTCTTTGGGATTTTACAGGGATCTGGGGGTAACTCAATTCGTTGAGTTTGCAAACGATGTACTTGGTCAAGCTGACTTCCTGAGTACTGATGCTGAAGATTCGTAGTGCATTACGTGGTCAACTTCACAAAGGCGAGACAATGAGATCTGGATGTAGTTCAACTAAGCGTGTCGTTTGGTTGAGCTTGCAAGGGATACACTTGGTCTAGCTGACTTTCCTGAGTGTTGATGCTGAAGATTAAAGTGCATTACTTGGTCGATTCCACAAAGACGGTTTACAGAAGACAGTTCACCAGAAATCTCTATCAATGTAGTATACTTGAAGATCAAGACTTGATGCAGGTTTTAAAGAATGGAACCCTTATCAAATGCCGGTTGGAGTATTGGAAGATCAGCGGAAGATCGGTCAATTGAGCCTTTTGAGGAAATTGCACAACACCCAACACGGATACGCGTACTTTAAGGGGGAAATATTATACAAGGAGCACCAAGATACTACTTACCTGGATCATCGGTCAAGGGGGAATTTGTTAACACAGAGAAGATGAATACTTGACTGAAGATCGATTGCAGTTGCATTTTCAGCATTCGACAGCAACGGACAAGGGGGAATTTGTTGATGCAGATTTTGTGTCCGATGCTTGTCGAATAGATTAGTTATTATTTTACGCTGAATTTGTAATAGTTAGTGAAACGGTCTATCGAACGTGTATAGACCCGCTCGTTTGAAGTGGTCAAACGAGAGGGTTATTCGTTTGACCGTGTGTGTTTGCTAGACAAATTATGGTTGTATAATGTTTGGTGTCGAAGGATAAGGCATCGAAGGATTGTGTATATCCTTCGATGAGCTCGAAAGATATCCATCGAAGGATGAAGATGGACCTCGAAGGATATGTCATCCTTCGAGGTATATGTGTATCTTTCGATAGCTGGATGATCGACAGATGATCTATCGATCAGTCAGTTAGATCCTTCGACCATACAACCTATGTTGGGTATAAATACCAACACTTTGTCATTTGCAACACAAGAGAGTTGGAGGAGGTTTGAGACCTCACCGGGAGAAATCACCACTTGGTTTCTCCCCGGATGTATACTTCTTTGGTATTAGTTCGGTTATCATGTAATCGGGCCGACTTGTAATGTTTACTACCGGATTAATACAAAGTTTGTTTGTTTATCATCTCTAATTTCTTCCATCTATGAACATCATCATGAAAATTGTTAGGGCTGGATTTTTATTATAGGTGATCCTTATACGTGATCCTAACCAGTGATCCTTGTTTCTTTGGCAGACAGTGATCCTCAGCAGGACTTCAGGATCAGGATCATGGGACATTATAGTGATCCTCATACTAACGGCCACTTCCGCTCAATACAATATTGTTTTGCAGGAACATCTAGCAGGATACGCTCTAGGCATCATGATCAAAGGGACGCGTCTTCACAATTATGGCAAGAGCTTAATTGAAGATAGACGTTGCACAGGATATGGAAACTTGGCTTGATTTATGGGCGGCTATTTAGGCTAGATTGTATCTCATTTCTAAAGGGGTAATGAGCTGAATATTAGTTTAGCTACCTAAAATAGGTCACCTACACATGTATAAATACCACTCTTCCTCATTCGGAAGAACACACACAACATACAACGCAACTCTCACACACTTAGACACTCGAAACAATAGTGATCCTTGTACTCAGCTCATTATCATCCAAAGTTGTAATCATATTTTTCTTATATTGAAGTTGGTGATCGGTAGTTGCCATCACCCGAGGTTTTTTATGCCGGAGATCATACATTGATCAAGGGCTTTTTCCTCGTACAAATCATTGTGTCTTTGCATCTTTTATCACAGAAGTGATCCTTTACTTTCATAATTAACCAAGCATCATACCCCGTTTACATAAAGTTTGGTTACATTATCCTTGTGTGATTTTTGACCAAAACAGTTTGGCGCCCACCGTGGGGCAATTGGTGCTTCATTCATAAGAAAATCTTTTGTTCGAAATCATTTCAAAGAGTTACATGGCTTCATCATTGAAGAACACGTCCACGGCGATGTCTGCAGTCACCTCATCACAGATCACTTTGCCTCCTCCACCGGCAGGATCTCAAAAAAATACTGAGAAAAGATCAACTCCCACTTTCTCTAAACCTCTATCTTCTTCTGCTATGAATTCTTCTATTCCCAGTACTAGTGATGTATTTGCTTTAATTTTGCAGATGAAGGATCGTATGCAGCGGCAGGATGAGACTAATGACAGGATCCTCAGGGAAATTGGAGACCTCAAAAGACAAAAGAAAGCGGCAGAGGATCATTCCCCACTGATGCCCAAATCCTTGAGCTTCGATACTCCAATGATCACTTCCCAGCCATCAGGGATCCCCGACGTGCAAATCATAGGGGAGTCAAGAGGATCACATCTCAACTCGGCAGCAATGACTCAGACATCAGACTCACATTTTCAGCCAGTAGGATCCTATCCTCAGTACATAGGATCCTTCATGAATTCAGGAGCCTATCCGGGGGCACAGCAGTTTCAAGGATCCTACTTTGTTCCAGGATCATTCCAGGGCCAAGGATCCTCCTTTGTTCCAGGATCATTCCAGGGCCAAGGATCCTCCTTCGTTCCCGGATCATCCCAGACACCAGGATCCTTCCAGATACCAGGATCCCTAAAAAGTTTGCAAACAGGAAGTCTAGATGTCCATCAAGGGGACTTCATTCCAATGCAGACCATTGCTTCCACTGATCCCTCCGTTGTTCCAGAATCCCAGCAATATGGGTTCCCTAACTTGAACCCATTGGGAGGTAACGCTTTAAATAATTATCCTACCACTAACCATGGATTCATGCAGGATACAGGTACCAATCATGCTATGGCCAGGGAGTTGCAGAAGCTAAAAGATATGATCTCAAGTGTCCCAGGGGTAGTCAAGCCTATCCCAGAGATTGCAGATGGAAGCCACAAGGTATCTCGTTTTGCACCACCAATTTGTGATGCAGAGGTACCCAAAAGGTTCCATATCCCTACCATGAAGCTGTATGATGGCACAACGGATCCAGAGGAGCACATAGCACAATATAGGGAGAGGATGGAGATCAATCCTATCCCAGAAAAGTTGAAGGAAGCATGCCTATGTAAAGGATTTGGATCCACTCTTACTGGATCAGCTCTTAAGTGGCTGCTAAGTCTTCCCCCCTTCTCTATTACTTCATTTGCTAATTTAGTTAATTTATTCAATAACCAATTCTCTTGTAGCAGAAAATTTGAAAAATTAACTAGTGATTTATACAGGATAACTCAAAGTCATAATGAATCACTAAGGGATTATATAACTAAATTTAGTAAAGAATCCTTGGACATTCCCAACTTGGATATGGCTACGGCTGTTGAAGCCTTCAAGATGGGACTGCTTAAGGATTCATTATTCTATGATGATCTTGTTATGACACCATGCAGGAATCTAGATGAAGTAAGAACTCGAGCACTCAGGTTCATCCGGCTAGAGGATGACAAGAGGATCCAGGAGAGACAAGTAGGATCCTCAAAACAGGAGAAGCAAGGATCCTCCTTCAAGAACAACAAATTCAAATCCTACCATAGAAATGAGAACAAGAATGTGCATGCTGTTGACCAAGAAGAGGATGATGAAGATTATCCTCCAATCTCAGAATACTGTTTTTCCGTTGATAATCATTAACTGATCCTTGCAATGCAGAATCTAGGTGAAAAGGCTAGATGGCCCAGGAAGAACGATAAACCATCCGGGACTAAAGACAAGTCGAAATGGTGTGCATACCATGAGGATTTCGGGCATCTAACTGAAGAATGCATAGCTTTAAGAAAAGAGATTGGATATCTGTTAAGCAAGGGGCATCTAAAAGAATTGTTGGGGAGAAAAAAGCAAAGGACCCATGATCCTAAAAGGATCCCCGAAAAAGCTCCAGCACCTCCGGCAAATGCACAAGTGATCAACTTTATATCCGGAGGATCAGACATCTGTGGTACATCCTTCTCGGCGGCCAAAAGACATGCAAAAGAATCAAAAATGGATAATGGAGAAAGGCCTATTAGAACATCAAGTGTCTCAGAAGGGAAGATGATAACATTTGATGAGGATGATCGCATCAACATTCAGGATCCTCACCATGATAGCTTAGTTATCACTCTCTTTATCTCTAACCATTTTGTCCGCAGGATCCTTATTGATGGAGGGAGCTCAGTGAACATTATCAAGCTTGATGTCCTGAAGAAGATGGGAATCCCAGAATCAGACATCACACCAAGATCCTCCATGCTTGTAGGATTCAGTGGGGAAACAAAGAAAACTCTGGGGGACATCAAACTCCCAATCTACGTGGAAGGATTACATAATTACCAAAAATTTTGTGTTATTGACTGTTTATCTTGTTGCAACGTTATCCTTGGCAGGCCTTGGATACATGATATGAAAGCAGTCCCATCTACCTACCATCAATGTGTGAAGCTCCCTAGCCCATGGGGGATAATCAAGATCGACAGTGATCAGCAGGAGGCTAAGGATTGTTATACCTCGTCTATGAAGCCAACCTCGAAGCCAAGGGAGCAATAGCAATTACAGTATCCTCCGAGGAACGTCTTGGAGGCAAGGGAACAGGATATGGACGAAATCCTTTTGGATCCTAGTGATCCTGAGTCAAAAATCTATATCGGGTCAGGGATCCTTGGCAAGATGAAAGAAGATTTACTATCCTTCCTCAAAAGACGAAAATCTACCTTTGCTTGGAAACATGAAGATATGGCAGGTATATCTAAGGATATTATTACTCACAAACTTGGCATTAACAGGTCTATCAAACCAATCCATCAAAAAAGGAGGAAGTTTGCACCAGAAAGGAATGCCATTATCCAAGAAGAAGTAGAGAGACTACTTCGAGCAGGTATGATCAGAGAGGTAAAGTATCCAAAATGGTTAGCCAATGTGGTTGTTGTCCAAAAGAAAAATGGAAAGTGGAGGGTATGTGTCGATTTCACTGATCTGAATAAGGCATGTCCCAAGGATCCTTTCCCATTACCCCACATTGACTCCATGGTGGATGCAACGGCGGGGCATGAACTGTTGACCTTTATGGATGCATCATCTGGATTCCAACAAATTCAGATGGAACCATCTGACCAAGAGGATACAGCCTTTATGACCCCAACCGGTTTATATTGTTATATTGCCATGCCTTTTGGACTAAGAAATGCAGGTGCAACATATCAAAGGCTGGTGAATATGATGTTCAAAGATCAAATTGGAAAAACTATGGAGGTGTACATAGATGACATGGTGGTCAAGTCAAAGAAAGCTGAGGATCACCTAAGGGATTTGGAAGAAGCATTCGATATCCTTGATAGTTACAACATGAAACTTAATCCTTCGAAATGCCATTTTGGTGTTAAGGCAGGAAAGTTCTTAGGATACATGGTAACCCAGAGGGGCATTGAAGCAAGTCCGGAACAAATCAAAGCATTAATAAATATCAAATCTCCTGCCAATGCCAAGGATGTTCAAAGACTGACAGGCAGGATAGCAGCTTTGAACAGGTTCATATCGAAATCCTTAGAAAAATGCAAAGAATTCTACGATATCCTAAGGAAGAATAAGAAGTTTGAATGGACTGAGAAGCATGAGAAGGCTTTACAAGCCCTTAAAGAATATATGTCCTCAGCACCAGCATTAGCAAAACCGGAAAAAGGAGATGTGTTATCCTTATACCTGGCGGTATCCTCAACCGCTGTAAGTGCTGTCCTTGTCAAGGATCATGAAGGTACACAATATCCTATCTACTATGTAAGTAAAAGTCTACTTGATGCCGAATCCAGGTACTCACACCTCGAAAAACTTATTCTTGCATTAATCATGGCATCCACTAAGTTAAGGCATTATTTTGAAACACATACTATTGTTGTTAAAACTAATTTTCCAATTAAGAATGTCCTCAGGAAACCGGAGATGTCAGGGAGAATGGCTAAGTGGGCAGTGAAGCTTAGTGCCCATGATATAAGATACGAACCAAGAACAGCCATTAAATCACAAGCCTTAGCCGACTTTGTGGCTGATTTCAGTAGTGATCTACAAAAAGAAGCAGAATTGGAGGTCCAGCAGCTGGATGAAACCAAGGATCCTTGGATACTACACACTGACGGTTCCTCAAATGTCAAGGGCACAGGGCTCGGGATCCTACTAAAATCGCCACAGGGGGACATAATACCCCACTCCATAGCCTGTGAGTTCCAAGCAACTAACAATGAGGCTGAGTATGAAGCCTTGATTGCTGGCTTGCAAATTGCTAAGGATATGGGGGTAAAATATCTTAAAGTATATGTAGACTCATTATTAATCACCAATCACTTTAATGGATCCTATGCTGTTAAAGGCGAAAAACTAATCAAATATTTAGAGATAGTCAAAGAATTGGCACTCTCTTTTGTTTCTTTTAGCTTAACACAGGTACCAAGGGAGGATAACACGGAAGCTGATGCATTGGCCAACTTAGGATCATCCTTAAAAATTCCAGAAGACATAAGTATCCCTATCATCCATATCCTGGCTCCTGCTATTGAAAATCAAGTGGCCATGGAAATAGAAGAGGATACTGCAGTAATTCCTAGTGAAGAAGCTCAATCTTATTCAGGATCATGGATCCCACCAATCATGAAATACTTGCAAAACGGAGAGATTCCAATGGGAGAAAATCCTAGAGCTTTCAGGATCAAGGTATCTCAATTTACAATCTTAAATAATGTGCTATATAAACGATCCCTTGCAGGACCATATTTAAGATGTATTGAGGATCCTGAAATTGAAGAAGTGTTGAAAGACTTCCATGAAGGAGATTGTGGAAACCACACTGGGGGCAGGGCATTATTCTCAAGGATCCTTAGAACAGGATACTACTGGCCAACCATGAAAAGGGATGCTGTAGAATATGCTAAGAAGTGTGATCCTTGCCAAAGACACAGCAATATCCTTCATCAACCAGCTGAACTGCTACACCCTATACCATCCTCTTGGCCATTCATGAGATGGGGAATGGATATAGTGGGCAAGCTTCCTATAGCACCTGGTGGAAAAGTATTTATGCTTGCCATGACTGACTATTTTTCTAAGTGGGTAGAAGCTGAAGCCTTCGCCCAAGTCAGAGAAAAGGAAGTCATATCCTTCATCAAAAGAAATATTATAACTAGATTTGGCATTCCCTCTGAAATTGTATGTGATAAGGGCTCCCAATTCATTGGAAGCAGAACCACTAACTTTTGTGACAGTTGGGGAATCAAGATGATAACATCAACACCAGTTCATCCACAAGCCAATGGTCAAGCAGAATCATCCAACAAGATCATCATCAACAATCTGAAGAAGAAGCTAGGATCCAAGAAGGGGAAATGGGCAGAGGAGTTACCTTATGTGCTATGGGCTGATAGGACAACTCCCAAGAATGCCACTGGTCAAACACCTTTCTCTTTAGTATTTGGGGCAGAAGCAGTGATCCCAACAAAAATGGTGATCCCAACTGCTAGAACAAGTGCTCGTGATCCTGAAGAAAATGCGGCAACCCTAGCTCAAGATTTGGATACTATTGAGGAAATCAGGGATCTAGCTAGGATAAGGATGGCAAGCTACCAACAAAGAATGGCTGGTGCCTACAACAAAAATGTCAGAATAAGGAAGTTCCAAGTCGGAGACATGGTGTTGAGAAAAACATTCCAAAACACTATTAATCCTGCTGACGGGAAGTTAGCACCAAAGTGGGAAGGCCCTTACTTAATTGAAGCAGAAGCAGGAAAGGGGGCATACAGGTTGCTAACCATGGAAGGAAACTTGTTGCCAAGAGCCTGGAATGCTGTTCACTTAAAGAAATATTTCATGTGAACATGATCCTCCATGCACGTGATCCTTACATTGAAGTATCCTTGAAGGATCCCGATGATATCAGTGATCCCTACTCTGGTAATATGCTTATCCTAGAAACTATTGCATTTTCTTACTTTTTACCTAAGGATAAGGATCATGTATCCTTCATCCTCTACTCACGAAACATTTGAGTTATGATAAGTTCAGGTATCTTCAGCATATCGTCAAAGATCTTCAAAAGCACCGCAGATCCTTGGGTCCAACCCCAGTTATCCTTGGGATTATCCCCAGTTTCCGCCAGCAGCGCACGATGATCCTGATATAGTTCACGTCTTTGGGACCAGTACCCACTTCCGGGGCTGGCAACCTCATCGTACTGGCTATATTTAGGATCCTACGTATAATGGTAGACGTACCATACATCCGTTCCTAAGGTTTCTAACGTTTTCACGTTAGCTAAGGTTTTGACATTTTCATGTCACTAAGTTTGGATAGTCGCCAGTAAGGGCCATACTCCAGTTTACATACGATCCTTTGGGCTTGTCCCCAGTTATCCTTTGGGCTTGTCCCCAGCGATCCTCCGGGATCATTCTCAGTTATCCTTTGGGCATGTCCCCAGTTACTAATTTGTTTCTTACATTGGCTTAGTCCCAAGTTGTGCTTCGTTTTTCAGGATTGCCAAAGGTAAAACACATAAGGATCCTTAATCCTTATTATCCATCAAAATCTTATCTACGATTGTCTCGATTGAAGGTTAGGATCCTAACTTGGATCCTCAGGTATGATCCTTGACTATTTTGATTATACTCATTATCCTAACCGACCCTTATACTTTGACAACCAAACCTATGATCCTTGAACTAAAATACTTTGAATATTTTCAATATCAGGATATTTGATCTAGGATCATATCCTAAATTTATTAAAACATATTTTCAACTCTTGATAAATATACTACAAAGACAATTGAGAAAAAAGAAGATAATTAAAGGATAACAACACGAGATAAGCCAGAAAAGTTAAAGTTATATTATTAAACAAAAGGATCATTAACCCTTTCAAGAAAGTTGTCAAAATTGCCAACCCACATTTCTACCAGCAAAACGTGGCCCGTCCACATGGGTTGGCAAAGGGTGTCCATTGTCTATGCGGTCTTAGCATTGTGCAGGAAAATAAAAGCGGCAGGATCACAAAGGTTTCATCCCCCAAACAGAGGATCCCTCCACCTTTTGTAATCCTACCTATTGTTCAAAGGATCCAGGATCCTTAACCCTAAAAACTATTGTTCAAATTACAAACCATAATTGTTCACAAACGCCACTACCACAAAAAACCACTACCAATCCTAAAAAAAATTGGGCTCCGGCCTAGTCTCGAAATATCCATCATCGCCCAATCATGCAGCCTACTCCTTCGCTGCTCCATCACCACCAGCATCTCCACCTTGATCCTTCTCAGCATCACCACCTTCCAGCATGGGGATCTCCTCAGCCTCATCCTCGTCCTCCAGGTCCGCCAGCCTTGCCTTCCAACCTTCAACGTCCCACGAGCTTTTGTCAAAGGTAGGATCCTGAGCCTCCTCGGCCATCTGAAGTTGTATCTTGTACATAGCAATTGCCGCGGAGACCTTAGCATCTTGGGTGATCTCCTGCTTCTCGTTATCCATATCGATCAACCTCTGAGCAGCCTCAGCCTTCGTGACCCGGAGTTCTTTCTCAAGATCTGCTATCTTGAGATCCTTTAACACACCCATTTGCTGGAGGTCGGCAATTTGGCTCTCCTGGTCCTCAACATGGCCAAGATAGGTCTCAATCTCGGCAAGTTTCTGTAACAAGAGAAAAAAGACAAGCTTAGGATCAGGTGATCCTCAAAAGAGCAGGATCCACAAGCGGGATATTCGTGACGGATAACCAACAGGGGCAATGATCCGTACCTCATTCACGTAGTCAAGGAATTGCTGACGGAGGAGGGGAAATCCCTGGAGATCATCTGAAGCCTTCCTCTTCTTCCCTTTGCCTCGGATAGGCGCTTTAGGAGCTGATGCTGAAGGACTGGCAGCAGGAGCCTTCTTCTTCGAAGACGTGACATTGGCAAGATCACTTATCCCAAATTTGGAGGCAGATTTAACAGACCTGGCAGATTTTCCAGCACCTACACAATTCAAAAACAAGATAAGTTCCCTTATTAAATTAAATACTCTTACATAAAACTTACTTTCTATGAGGATACTTACTTGACATTGTGGCAGATGCAGAGGATATCTCTTGAGAATCTTGGATAGTGACTTGGAAGCTTCTAACTTCAGGATCAAGCTTTTTAAAAGCTAACACTCTTTCTCTTGCAGCAGGGGTCAACTTTAAGTGAGCAACGGAAATAGCTGCATAAAAGACAAAAAAAAAAGACATTAGTGATCCTCATCATATGAGACAGGACTGATAGTGATCCTTCGAGGATCCTCTACCCTACCATGAGTGGCCCATTCCTTGGGCAGATCCTTCCCATCCGGGATGGAATCCCTTCTAACAAAGAAAAAACGACGCTTCCAGTTTGTATCATTCTTGGTGACCTTGAAGACAGGGTGATCCTCCCCGGCTTTCCGTTTCAGCAGATACCGGTAAGAACCAAAAGTGGTAAAATCGTAAAGCTCGGCCAACTCCGTCATCCCCAGATCAATCCTTTTTTGCTCAATGATCCTCTCGAAGGTATACAGAACCCTCCAGATCATCGGCATAGCTTGGATATAAGAGATGCCGGTTAAAGAAAAGAAGGATTGGGTGAAGGATGGAAAAGGATATGAATACCCTATGGTGAATGGAGTAGCAGGAAAAGCCACCCAGGTATCCGAAACAGAGAGCAGTAGGTGTGAAGGACTTGAAAACAGCATTCGCCGGAAAGCAATGACGAATTCTGTCTATGTGAACATCAGTAAAGCAACACCTCTCCGTAGGAGAATCCTTGATAATCCCCCGGCTTTTTAAGGGACTATCCTTCTTGGGATCCTTGTGTGGAGAATTCTAGAGCAACATGTTTGTGACGGGATGGAAACAGAGTAGGAGCAGAAAACAGAGCAAAGAAAGAGAGAAAGAGAAGAATACCTGATCAATCTTCGGTGCAGAATATAAAGGGAGTGTATCTTGAATTTAAATACAAACTGATCCTCACCCTATCTCCTATTTATAATCATGATCTGCAGGAATTGTCACATCTGTGACGTAATGATCGCAACGGCTAAGTCCGGGTGTAACGGCTAGTTTCTTGGAGTTGCCCATTAGAGATAAGATCGAAACAAAATATAACTCATCTATTTACAATTAACTCCTTATATTTTGGGGGCAATTGTTAGGGCTGGATTTTTATTATAGGTGATCCTTATACGTGATCCTAACCAGTGATCCTTGTTTCTTTGGCAGACAGTGATCCTCAGCAGGACTTCAGGATCAGGATCATGGGACATTATAGTGATCCTCATACTAACGGCCACTTCCGCTCAATACAATATTGTTTTGCAGGAACATCTAGCAGGATACGCTCTAGGCATCATGATCAAAGGGACGCGTCTTCACAATTATGGCAAGAGCTTAATTGAAGATAGACGTTGCACAGGATATGGAAACTTGGCTTGATTTATGGGCGGCTATTTAGGCTAGATTGTATCTCATTTCTAAAGGGGTAATGAGCTGAATATTAGTTTAGCTACCTAAAATAGGTCACCTACACATGTATAAATACCACTCTTCCTCATTCGGAAGAACACACACAACATACAACGCAACTCTCACACACTTAGACACTCGAAACAATAGTGATCCTTGTACTCAGCTCATTATCATCCAAAGTTGTAATCATATTTTTCTTATATTGAAGTTGGTGATCGGTAGTTGCCATCACCCGAGGTTTTTTATGCCGGAGATCATACATTGATCAAGGGCTTTTTCCTCGTACAAATCATTGTGTCTTTGCATCTTTTATCACAGAAGTGATCCTTTACTTTCATAATTAACCAAGCATCATACCCCGTTTACATAAAGTTTGGTTACATTATCCTTGTGTGATTTTTGACCAAAACAAAAATCACGGTTTTGATCCCGAAACCCGGACCTACAAACTTTCAACAAAAACCCACCTTTTAATATATGAATATGCAATAGACAAGGTTTTTTTAAACAAGCTTAAAGCAAAAACAACAAGGATTGCACCGAATTTTCAAGATATTTTCCAGAAAATATGAATATCACCAAGAACAGTTTCTTGAAAAATGATTAAACAACTTGATAAAACACTAACAATGTTTGGTTTTAAACAAGGAAAAGAGCCAAAGCTCTTATACCACTTGTAGGTCCGTTTTTCTCGGAGGATCCGATACGTAACCTATCCTTGTTTATCACAAACACAATCGCGGGTGCGGAATCCCCATGACGATGTAAACCAAACACAATGTAGAACACACACGCATAACCAAAGATTCAATATCTATTGATTAGGTATGAGAACTTATACAAATATATACAAACAATGTTTTACAGACTCTTTCAAAGTCTCACAGCACTCATAGCTTAAACTGTTAACACACTAAGCTATTTATACTGTCCACACGACGAACTTACATCTGGGCGACGAACCTTCATGAGGCGAAGGTCTTTAGTGACGAAGGTCTAACCTTCGTCACTACACATATTGACGAACCTTAAAGACTTCGTCACACATGATCATTCACAAAGTTCGTCATGTATATTTGCATGAAAATGTTATCTACACACATGACATCATCATGATGTCATCATGACATCATCATGGTGACGTCATGATGATGTGTCAGCGGGAACGGTTCGTGGCTCTCCGTGCTTCGCGTGTCGAACTCTGGGACGCACGACAGAGGAATGTCGCGACGTCGGGCTTGAGCCGAACCTAACCGAGTCGAACCGAATCGAGACGCGTCCACATAAAGTGTACCAACACTTTCTATCTCAATAATCAGTACATTATAGTGCGATTTTCGTCATCAATCAATGATTCAAACACCCAATCAACGTGTTCTTCAACTTTTTTGAAGAAACCCAGTTTAATTTCATACAATATCTCATTTTTTTCCCTGTGATTTTGAAGCGAATCACTCGATTCCTTCGACTCGATCGCTGATAAGTGTTTCTAACATTCAAATTTCGTCAATCGGTGAAGAAATCTGAAGAAATCGGCTTCGATCTATGTAATAAATGTAGTTGTTCAGTTCATTGCGTTTTAGAAATAAGACATTTTTATATGTTTTCTGACCATTGCGTTTTAGAAAAACACATTTTTGAAGTGTTTTTAGTCATTGCGTTTTAGGTAAAACACATTTTTATGTGTTTTCAGTTCATTGCGTTTTAGAGAGAACACTTTCTTTTGTGTTTTTATGCCATTGCGTTTTAGAAATAAGACATTTTTATGTGTTTTCTGGCCATTGCGTTTTAGAAATAAGACATTTTTATGTGTTTTCTGGCCATTGCGTTTTAGAAAAAAGACATTTTAAGTGTTTTCTGGCCATTACGTTTTAGAAATAAGACATTTCTTTGCGTTTTTTGTGCATTGCGTTTTAGGTAAAACACATTTTTATGTTTTTCAGTCCATTGCATTTTAGAAAGTACACTTTCTTTTGTGTTTTTAGGCTATTGCGTTTTAGAAATAAGACATTTCTTTGTGTTTTCTGGCCATTGCGTTTTAGAAATAAGACATTTCTTTATTTTTTTGGTGCATTGCGTTTTAGAAAAAGTCATTTTTTTTACGTTTTTTTCCATTGCGTTTTACGCAACTGAGTTTTTTTCCATTGCGTTTTACGCAACTGGGTTTTCTAAAAAAAAATTCGAAAATATCGCAAGAGATACTCGTTTTAAAGATAAAAAAACGCTCGTTTTTTTGTGCAATTTTTATAAAAAAATAATGTCGTATAAAAAAGTTATCAACGTTTAAAAAATGGGGGGAGTGAATTGGAGGAGTGAGAAACTATTGTGCTGGATTGACTAGAATGTCCTTACACAAACCCACGCGCCTTTTTTTTCTCTTCAATTTCACTCGTTTAATCTTAGCCCTTGATTAAATCTATTGATGGTCAAGATTATTTCCTAGTCTTCCTAAAAAAAAACTTTCTATTATATCCTAACCCTTGCACCCTAATTAAAGAGATAAATATACAATTGATTAACTTGGCAAGAAATTGTTGTCATAGTTATTAGTAGGTTGTATCCCGAAATGTTTACCCGCTCTAATTTATCCGGCGTATGTAACATTGTGGGATCTATAGCAAGTTGATAAACATATAATAATTATAAAAATTCAAATGATACAACTTTGTAATGTTCATATTATATAAGCAAAATAAAACATTATTAACTTTATTATAATGCCAACTTTGGTAAAAGTTAAATTACTTCGTGAATGTGTTAAGAGGAAGCACACTACATCCCTAGCTTGGAGAATGGGTTTGTCACAAGAATGTTGTGTGTGTCGGTAATACTATCACCAATGTAACAAGGAAGGAATTTGATAGCTGCAAACATCTGAATATCACTACCGGACCAACAAATATTTCACCAAGGGTTTCGCGTTGAGTATTTATGGACAGATTTATGATGCAACATCCTGATGGTGATGTGTTTTCTAATTAAATAAATCAAAATAAAGTCATTTTTATTTTACGTAAAAAAGAACGTATAACTTAAAAAAAAAGTGTAAATAAGAAAATTCTTCTTAAATATCGAAATATGTTTATCTTTTATTATAACTAGTGGGGAGCCCGCGCGTTGCAGCGGAGTCGACAATACAGACAGGAATATAAATCAAACCTTAAAACGATAAGAGTAAATTACAAGTTTTGTCCTTTATGTTTACACCAAATTACAGGCGGTGTCCTTTATCTTTAAAATTGACGGGTTTTGTACTTAATGTTTCAAAATCTTGCACGGTGTGTCCTTTAAACCTAACCCAGTTTATTTTCTTTTGTTAAATCTGGACACCAAGGGGTATTTTAGTCTTTTTACACCATTTAGTTAATATCATTTTTAAAAAATAAAACAAAATAATTTATAACCCTACCTATCTTCAACATCAATCCACCTGCAACACCCCTCCCACCACCGCCTAACACACCTTCACCATCCACAACCCACGTTCACCATCCAGAACCCACCACTTCGGCCAACACCACCTGCAACACCTCCACCACCGCAAACCCACCTTCACCATCCACAACCAACCACCGTAAGCATCCCAGCACCGCCACCAATCATCTTCATCGCACCCACCCACCACCGCCACCCATCATCACCATCACACCAACCCAATCGACCACCGTACACCTCCCACCAGCGCTAAACCCACCACCTGCAACACCCCTAATTTTTCAGATTCATGAATAAACCCTAATTTTTTACAACTCAACTGGGTGAATTGGTTCTTGGATGCCTTTATAGAAGCAAAATTTGTCTGAATTCGTGACAAAAACTATAATAATAAGTGAAGAGATTATGTGAAATTTGCATAACAGAACCTAAAAGGTTAAAAAAAAAATTGAGAAATTGAGGAATTAAAAGAGGGGGAATTAGGGTTTATAGGCATTTGACTTACAAAAAGAAAAGCTCTGGCAGAATGAAGAAGAACCCTCTGACTCAAAGTGGCGTACATAATAACCTTCTTTTATTTTTAGAGTGAATTGCAAGTTTTGTCCTTTATCTTTAGGCCATTTTGCAAGTTTTGTCCTTTATGTTTAAATTTGACGAGTTTTGTCCTTTATGTTTAAAAATCAAGCACGTTTTACCCTTTGGGCCTTAAAAATCAAGCATGTTTTGTCCTTTATGTTTAAAAATCAAGCACATTTTGTCCTTTATGTTTAAAAAATCAAGCACGTTTTGTCCTTAAAAATCAAGCACGTTTTGCCCCAAAGGGTAAAACGTGCTTGATTTTCAAACATAAAGGACAAAACTCGTCAAATTTAAACATAAAGGACAAAACTTGCAAAATGGCCTAAAGATAAAGGACAAAACTTGCAATACACTCTTATTTTTATAAAACAGTCTATATTTATATATTATTTACATAATAACCCCTGAAATAGTCAAATGACAATAATACCCTCATGTGCATGGCACATGACCAGATTTAACAAAAAAAAATAAACTGGGTTAGGCTTAAAAGACATACCGTGCAAGATTTTGAAACATTAAGTACAAAACCCGTCAATTTTAAAGATAAAGGACACCGCCTGCAATTTGGTGTTTACATAAAGGACAAAACTTGTAATTTACTCAAACGATAAATAAGTCATATATAAGTTGTCCAAGTAGGATGGTTGATTATTGTGTTGAAACAACACTAAAAAGCAAAGGAAAAGATTTGTGAAGACAGTAATAGGGTCTACTGTCTAGGAGTTTTAGGGCGGCTAAGTGGTGTAATGTATAAGGTTGAACTCATTCAACCATCTACAGACCAACCACCACACCGACTTCGAGAATGAGCACTCAACGAGAAAGCGGTCAGCCTTTTCATTCACTATGCCACACATCGGACAAAATTCATCACCAAACGGCCGCCAAGGCCACATAGCCGTAGTTATCTTACGAGTGGTGGCTCTCCAAACGAAACAATTCACCTTCGGCACCACGATCTTGCTAGTAATGTGCTGATTTAAATCCCCCCTCGAGTTGCTTCTCTCTACCAGATCATGCCTAACTTGCTTAAGTGAGAAATCCACCATCTAGTCTTTAGGCCTCCGCCTCCAGCGTCGTTCTCATCTTTCTAGGGCTGCTGGCTCGGACCTGTTTACTGGTCGTTCCACTTTGTCAATTCTGCATGCGAATGAGGGATACACTTCCACCCTACGTCCTGCAGTTTGTGTAACCACAGTTAAAAACTAAAAGGGGGTAATATGCTTATGCATGTTATAGAAATGTGAGTGTTTTTAAGCACCTTCTATATTCAACTATATTACTTTCATAAAATAAACATGGCATTATATCTAATCATATCGACTTTCTACTCTTCATCTGTGAGTTTTTGGTGTTTTGAGTGAATCATTTTAGATTCACTCTCAACAATAATAATAACAATATAAAATAGAAAATTCGAGATCGAATAGGCTATAGTAAAATGAAGGAAAAATAATAATATTAAATAGACTTAACCACAAAGCCATTTCAACTTAAAATCCTTACCACATAGCTGTGAATCCCTCTTCTTGTTTTTTCTTTTTTTTTTTTTCATAACTAAGTTAGGATATGGTCACTTAACTGGTGTTGTGAACATTGAATGCGTTTGTAAAAATAATAGATACAAGTTCTTTTTTGTTTAGGGGCATCTTTGACCTTTATAATTGTTTTTCATGCTCAATGCACATATGCGCTCTTTTACATGTTGTCGGGACTTAATGTTGATCGGGATCTACAATATGAATGTGAAATACCATTTTGATAATCATTTTAAAATTCAAAACATTTTACTCGTTTCTCCATTATGCTCACTATATAGCAACCGCTTTTAAGTTATGTATATAAGTTCATACCCCACGTCCATTGTCAGTGATGCACACTGACCCGTCTGCGAGTAAGACAATGTCGACTTTTGAAACAAAACCAGCTTGGGCTTCATCAACAGCGTTATCCAGTATTTCATAAACCTGATTTTATAGATATAAAACAATAACAATCATAATAGGAAGAAACTAATGTTTTGAGGTAAAGTGAGAAAGATACCAGATGATGTAGACCACAAAACCCCGTACTTCCAAAGTTCCAATGTACATTCCAGGTCTTTTCCTCACAGCATCTAAACCTTCTAATATCTGAAATGATAAAGAGATTATATGACACTATTATATATCGACCAGTACCGTTTTGAACCGAACCGTTTCAACCCGTACGGTTTCAAACCGAACAAAATTCTGATATAAACTGTCATTTGTTGTTTTGTTCTGTTTTCATACCGTTTTTTAATGGGTTACAAAAAAGAAATCAATAAATTATCAGACGTAAACGTTTTTCTTTGCAGGGACTGAAGAGGAGGCTGTTCATGCTTATGATGTTGCCGCCATAGAATTCAAAGGAATAAATGCAGCAACAAATTTTAACAAAAGAACTTATACAAGAAGGATAACAAACAACCCCTTTTTTAATTGACCCATTTTAACCCGAACCCGTTTTGACCCATGACCCGACCCGTTTGCCAGGTCTACATTCATCAAAGGATGAAGCAACAACACATCATCATTAGAAACAAAGGACACTACAAAATGGAAGCACTAAAAACAATACTTCTTCCACTAAGTGGAAGAAAAGCACCTTAGCACCCCTAGATTGTAGATATTACGACCAGTTGGAGATCATTCAATTCAACTTCGATTTGTTCCTAAGCTCGTAAAGCCTGATTCGAGCTATATTTTCCTACAAAATTTGAGGAAGACATCATCGGCCTATATGAAAATAAAACTAAAAAATTGAGAACATTAAAAACTCATCCAAAACTCAAAATATTGAGTCATGTCCATCTCTTTGAATCTTAATTTTATTGAGAAGGTAACTAACATTGCACGATTAGCCCAAAATAATCATCATCTCCATGAAATTGGACCATATTAACATAAATTTCACATTAGAAACAGTGAAATACCTCAACGAAAACATGAAATTAACAGTAACTCGTCATCTGCAACCATTGAAAAACCTTAACCCTAAAAACACAAATTCTAGTTTAATTTTTTGAATATGCAGAAACATAATCTACTATTATGGTACATTAGCTCACCAGCCAACATATAATTAAAAACAAATCCATTTGATAAAACCACATGGCTCAAAAACCTGGTATCTAAAGTGGTAGAAAGCGATTTAGATTGATCTATGAAATTGTGTAAGCTTCAATCCAGAGTCAACCATAAGCTAAACACAATCAAACCAAGGACAAAATAAATATCATTAGTGGTAACCGACCTTCAAGCCTAAATAAAAGTAATTCAACATCATACACCGATATTAAAATCCCTAACTTCAAAATCATCATCAATAAACCTAAGCTAAAGTCACATGAAACAAATCATTTCGATCAATCAAAACAAGAGGATACAATTCATACAGGTTATTACAACTAATCAATAAATATATATGTAAACACAGCACAGCATGTAAAATTGTCAAAATGCTAAAAAACCCTAACAAATCTAGTTGGTACCAGTTAAGAAATTCTGAGTAGAAAATTGGACCTTGGAAAATTGAGAGTCCACATGATTGAAGTGGTGAATCTGCTTCGCTTCAAAATGATTGTAGAATATGCAGTTATCAATGAATTAATCGATTTAGAAAAACCCTAAATGGTATTTTGCTCTGTGTTTACTTGCACAAGAAGATCGCAATAAACTTAGAAATGGAAAACCCCAGAAATTTGTGGAGCAATACGTCGGGATGAAGAGATGGCCAATCGTTTCAGCCTTGAGGTATTTGATTTATACAACGGTTTCGCAACTGAAGAACTCATGAAATTCAACATTCAATATAACTATAAATGGAGATGGCAAACGATTCAATAACATTCAGTTCTTATTGCCCACCGTTTCATTCGCTTCTTCGATTTACAAGGGTTTTGGTTGAAGGAATCATTAAGATTGCACTGAATGGGGGCAGATTTGGGAGAGAGGGTGTAAAATTAGGGAAACACAAGATGACGTTTGGATTGACATCTTAAAAATTGATTGTGAAATTACATTTGTAGACATGGGAAATGCTTATATATAGTATATAGATTAACAACTTTTGTTTTTAATTAGTACATGAGATACAATTTACCTAACTAGTGCAAGGTCCTCATGTGGTGGTGGCGTTCTTGACAAATTGCCGCAACATTTACTTCATGGTGGATGGGGGAAATTCTAGGAATCATTTCCCATAAGCCTCCGGTTGCGCCTGCATGGTGGCATCTTGTGCCGTCAGGTCCTTCCCTAGCTTACTACATCCCCTCCGATTATCTTCATTATTAACATGCATAAGTCAACTAAATACGACACACGTTATATTTATAATACAACACAAAACATGCATAAATAATTTCCCACGCGAGAAGCGCTATTGTGCTTGGAGCAATGTCATACGAGGTGTAGGTCCGTTTGCGGATCGCCGGACAACTACGAGATCTTGTTTATAATACCGTAACGAGTGTGGAATCCACGTTACGATACAAACCGAGCGAGAGACAAACACAAAACAAAGGATATACCGTTTAACAATTGTATATTGATACCGATCGAGTTTTTGTTACAGAAAGATAATACAAGAAATACAAATAAACTCTCGGTTCTCTCTCGTGTGTGTGCGCTCACTCAGGGCCGGCTAAGCCAAGGTGCAGAATGGGCCTGGGCACAGGGCCCAAACCAGTATGGGGCCCAAAAAATTCAAAAACATTCTGTCATTCTGTATGTATTTATATAAAATAAATTATGTATGTTTAAATAGCCCAGAGCAATCAAATGAAATAAGGCCCAGTTACAAAAAATAAGGGCCTACAGTGATCATATATGGCACGCACAGGAGGGACGAGGTAAACAAAAAGTCGCTGTTGCCTGATGATATCAATTGCACGCACAGAAGTCAAGAGGGAAACAAAAGGTCGACTCTCAATTCGTTCCTAAATCCTAATATCACAGTGATTCAGGATTTCAGTCGTTGATCATCAGAGTTTCAATTTTCGTTCCTAATATCACACTGATTCGGAATCGGAGATTCGGAGGTATATCAGTGATCAGTCGCAATTATCATCAGACTTTCGGAATCGGAGGTATATCAGTCGCTGATTTCATATGTTTTTGTCTTTTTGATTTCGTTTTTGATTGAATGTGAAGTGAATGGATAAGTAATGACCAAATTAAGAATGGAATCGTGATGTTTCTACTGATATTGGAGAATGATTACAACGAAAATTAAAGAACAATTAACATAGAAGGGATGGGAAGAACAAATAACAGATTTGGGGATGGGAAGAAGAAGCTAAACAACATTCACAATATTCATTCATACCCATATTCTTTCTATACTCTCGTTGTGCTTATAAACTACCCGGTTGTTCCTAAACATGTGGGCCTTTTACTAATCACTGAACTGGGCTGCATAGTTGGATCTGTTTGGGTTGGGCCAAATGTGTTCATAACAGAATGAATGTCTTTTTGATTTCATATGAATGTTTTTGATTGAATGAATGTCTTTTTGATTGAAAATTTGAAATATTGAATGGATATTATTTGTTAATATTGAATCAATGTATGTTTTTTGTTAACTGATGTCTTATTGTCTTGTGATTGAAATATTGAATGAATGTATGTTTTTGTTAACTAATGTCATGTGATTGAAAGAGTGAATGAATGTTTTTTTTTTTTGTGGTTAATATTTAGAAAGTAGGTTCGATAACTTGATCCTTTTTGCTACACTATTTTTGTTAATTTGTTTTATCTATTTGATAACAATTATCGTAGTATTATGAGTTATTTGATTGAATGATTGATAAGGTTATATTATATGAAGATTTGCGAATAGGGCCCAAATTTGTTATCTCGAACAGGGCCAAAATTTTTTTTGCGATTTTCGGAGACGGCCCTGCGCTCACTATCTGTGTTCTGTCTGTTGAGTATTTATACTGAAACACATCGACGAAACACTTGAAGGTCGACGAAACAAATGTTTCATCGACGAAACACATGTAACATATCATCAAAGTCGACGAAACACTTCTGTTTCGTCGACCTACATGTTGTCTAATATGGGGTTCGGCACAGTTGAAGTTCTGGCCCAACGAGTAGTGGCCCAACATGCATTTTGCTATTTAGTTGATTGGCCCAGAATGATGTCACATGCACGTTCATGAATCTCACAAATATTCATATTGTAAGTTTATTCAACTATGTGACATCATCATGACATCATCATGATGATGTCATGTTGATGTGGCAGCGGGAACCGGCTCGCGGCGCTTCGTACTTCGCGTGTCGAACACTCTGGGACGCACGACGGAGGAATGTCGTGACGTCGGGCATGAGCCGAACCTAACCGTGTCAAAACCAAGTTGAACCGAAATGAGTTGAACCGAACCGAGTTGCGACCACATAATATGTATCAACAAACTCCCCCTTGGACGCTACTCGTAAGATTCATCTTCCATGTCTTCCATGTCGGAGGATCTTCAAAGTCTTCACGTCTTGAAAGCAGAAAGTGTATCAACAAACTCCCCGTTTTATGTAGGAAGTGTGTTGACAAACTCCCCCTTAACATAAGCTCCCCCTTGAGTTATGCTCGTGAATGACTTGATCTTCAGTACTTGAGATCCTTGTGGTGTTGATTATGGTCAGCGGCAACTCAATCATCTTTATCTTTTGAGTTCCTTCACGTCGTGTCTTTATTCCGAAGCTTGTCATTGACCATGTTCTCCTTGCCTTTAAAATCTGCACATGCAAGAAATCTAAACGCGTAATGAGAACAACTGCTTGGAATATAGTTAACATAAACAAACAACACACGTATGACCATATTTCAATCAAACACCGTCCGACAGTTTGAAGTTTAACAAATTTATCAATTTCAGTTTTTTTAACTTTCAAAACTTGCAAATTTTGACCATTTATGAAGATTTAGCCAATTTGGTTTTCGTTCAGGTTTCAGGTAACGAAGACTCGAGATCCAACATCGTACAATCGAAAATAAAATAGAAATAAAATCTTTTTGGCTTTTATAAAGTTTATATTAAAACACACCTAAAATCTTTTTGGAAGTTTTGAAAATTTCAAATGTAAAGACATAAAGCAGTAAATAAATATTCACAGACATGCAGAAACTGAAAGCATTAAATATATACAAACATTCTTTTTGTGAGTTTCGAGGGTAAGAGAATCATATCAGTGTACGGTCATGTCAAAACGCTCTTGTTGTTCTTATAGTTAACATTTAGATAAGCATCTTATAACGATTATCGGTATTGTTATCCACATAAGCTCAACTTATCAGATGTAATCATGGCGAGGGGATACGTTAAGGTATGATTTATACTAACCGACCGGTGTTCATCCACATCACGACACATTCCCGTATCAAGGTATGCACGAGGGTTCATCTTACCGGTGAGTATACCGTTTATCATCTGTTTGACCGTATATGATGTGAGATTCTCACTTATTTTGATTTGAAAACAAGTCCTATGTGATAGAATCACTTATTGATGAGGAACTTGATTTTCGATGCATGAGGGCACAGGAGCAAGTCCGTGAACATGTCAGTACTTTCGTACAGCAGAAAGACGAACTTGACTCCCGGATAAATGTGATATTTTATCACTTATTTGTTATGGACATGTGATTGTTTATCACTTATTGAGGTCGAATGCAACATGTACACGTATGTATAGTATCATGGAAGATCTAGACTTGCGTCCCCGTTATTTTTCGGTAAAAGATACAACCATGATACCCAGATGATAAGCAGCATAAAGACCGAATATCTCAGAACCTCGGCAATCTATCAAACGAAATTTCGGTACTAAGACCATATGCCAATGAATGGTTCCCACCTGGTCTTCAGTCGATTAAAGGTTTATATCACCCTGCACACTTTAAAATGATTTTGAGTCTACCGATACATCTTTTATAGAGCTGATACCACTTGTAGGTCCGGCTAGGAGGATTTAGTCGCCTAATCCTTGTGTACAAGCAGTGTGGACCATGACAACGTTGACGAGTTTCATATTGAAACAATCACTTGTAGGTCCGGCTAGAAATGATTAAAGGTTTTTATAACCACCTACACTTTAAAATGATTGTGAGCCTACCGATACATCTTGTCGATATTTAAGCTGCTTTTTTAATTATTATCTCGTACAGCACTCTTTGGCCAGACACGTTGATCTCAAATATCATCTCACACGTGATTGTTTCAATATGAAACTCGTCAACGTTGTCATGGTCCACACTGCTTACCGACGTGCCAACTGATTTTTCCAAAATTCGATAAATCATTTATGATTAAAATTAATTTTGGTAAACGACATTGAGGTAAAACACGAGTTAACCAACATCGGAAAATCATTTTTGTAAATACCTTTGTGTTTTAAATTTATCTTAGTTTGTTGATTTTAGGGGGAGTAAATCCAAATTTGAAAATCCAAAAACATCGAAAAATTTAAAAACACAAAAACAATAGAAAAACAAAAATGAGTTTCCTAGCGAGCAAAAGAGAAAATGATAGTACATCAGTGGTCTGTCCAAACCTCTTTAAACCTTAACTGAAAAACGATAAGAAGCTCTATAAAAGATGTATCGGTAGGCTCACAATCATTTTAAAGTGTGCAGGGTGATATAAACCTTTAATCGACTGAAGACCAGGTGGGAACTATTCATTGGCATATGGTCTTAGTACCGAAATTTCGTTTGATAGATTGCCGAGGTTCTAAGATATTCGGTCTTTATGCTGCTTATCATCTGGGTATCATGGTTGTATCTTTTACCGAAAAATAACGAGGACGCAAGTCTAGATCTTCCATGATACTATACATACGTGTACATATTGCATTCGATCTCAATAAGTGATAAAATATCACATTTATCCGGGAGTCAAGTTCGTCTCTCTGCTGTACGAAAGTACTGACCTGTTCACGGACTTGCTCCTGTGCCCTCATGCATCGAAAATCAAGTTCCTCATCAATAAGTGATTCTATCACATAGGGCTTGTTTTCAAATCAAAATAAGTGAGAATCTCACATCATATACGGTCAAACAGATGATAAACGGTATACTCACCGGTAAGATGAACCCTCGTGCATACCTTGATACGGGAATGTGTCGTGATGTGGATGAACACCGGTCGGTTAGTATAAATCATACCTTAACGTATCCCCTCGCCATGATTACATCTGATAAGTTGAGCTTATGTGGATAACAATACCGATAATCGTTATAAGATGCTTATCTAAATGTTAACTATAAGAACAACAAGAGCGTTTTGACATGACCGTACACTGATATGATTCTCTTACCCTCGAAACTCACAAAAAGAATGTTTGTATATATTTAATGCTTTCGGTTTCTGCATCTTTGTATATATTTATTTACTGCTTTCAGTCTTTACATTTCGAAATATTCAAAATACCAAAAAGATTTTAGGTGTGTTTTAATATAACCTTTATAAAAGCCAAAAAGATTTTGTTTCTATTTTATTTTCGATCGTACGATGTTGGATCTCGAGTCTTCGTTACCTGAAACCTGACTGAAAACCGAATTGACTAAATCTTCATAAACGGTCGAAATTTGCAAGTTTTTGAAAGTTAAATCTATAATTGAGAAATTTATTGAACTTTCAAACTGACGGACGGTGTTTGATTGAAACATGGTCATACGTGTGTCATTTGTTTATACTAACTATATTCCAAGCAGTTGTTCTCATTACGCGTTTAGATTTCTTGCAAGTGCAGATTCTAAAGGCAAGGAGAATATGGTCGATGACAAGCTTTGGAATGAAGACACGACGTGAAGGCACTCAAATGATGAAGATGATCGAGTTGCCGCTGTCCATCATCAACACCACAAGGATCTCAAGCACTAATGATCAAGTCATTCACGAGCATAACTCAAGGGGGAGCTTATGTTAAGGGGGAGTTTGTCAACACACTTCCTACATGAAACGGGGAGTTTGTTGATACACTTTCTGCTTTCAAGATGTGAAGACTTTGAAGATCCTCCGACATAGAAGACATTAAAGGCGAATCACGCGAGTAGCGTCCAAGGGGGAGTTTGTTGATACATGTTTGTGGACGCGACTCGGCTTGACGCATGTCGGCTCGGGCAATGACTTTCCTCCGTCGTGTGCAAGAAGACTTCAAGAATATTGGGCCAAGACATAAAGGACTATGCTTTGGTCTTTGGGCTAAACAATCTTAGAGAAACAAGTCTTGGGCTTACAACAGCCTTGCCTTGGCGAAACACTCTTTGGGCCCAAGCCCAACATCGATGAAACAAGAGTAAAGTTGACGAAACAAGTCTGTTTCGTCAACCTCAACTCTGTTTCATCAATATCAAATGTGTTTCATCGAGTTTGGTCTTGTTTCGCCAAGATTGTTCTGTTTCGTAGTGTCTGTGCTATAAATAGTCTGATATCAGACAAGAGAACACAGAGAGCACATAGTTGAGAGCACACACACACACGAGAGTTTGAGAGAGTTTGCAAAATATATTTGTAAACATTGCTTTGTAACTGAACCTTTCATACGTATTAATACAGAGGTGTTAATCGGTGAATATTGTGTGTCGTGTATTTGCGTGTTCTATCTCGGTTTGCCTTTCCGGTTGGATTCCGCACAACCGGGTTGGTTTGTACACAAGGATTAGGCGACTAGATCCTCCTAGCCGGACCTACAAGAATTTTTTTTTTCACCGAATAACACCTCTGTATTAATACGTATGAAAAGTTCAGTTACAAGCTCAATGTTTACAAATCTACTCTGTAAACTCTCAAAGTTCTCTCGTGTGAGTGTGTGCTCTCTGTTCTTGTGTCTTAAAAACTTATCCAGAGACTGACTGACTATTTATAGTCACAGCACCACGAAACAAATTAGAACTCGGCGAATCACAATCAACCTCGACGAAACACATGTAATATTGATGAAACAGAGTTGAGGTTGACGAAACAGACTTGTTTCGTCAACTATACTCTTGTTTCATCGATGTTGGGCTTGGGCCCAAGTGGTGTTTCGCCAAAGCTATTATAAGCCCAAAGAGTTGCTGTTTCGCCAATCTGTTTAGCCCATAAACCAAAGTTCATGATCCCTTGATGGCTTGGCCTGCTCTTGATCTTGTTCACACGACGGAGGAAAGTCGTTGCCCGAGCCGACATGCGTCAAGCCGAGTCGCGTCCACAAACATGTATCAACACGAGGGAGTCTTGTTCCCTGGGCACGCATTAGATGAGCGAGTTTTATCATTAGTGCTACACTTGTTGCTCATGCCTCGTCCGAAATTGGTATGATTCATCGTCTATGATGATATAATCCCTCACAACAAACTACAAGGGTCTTAGTGTAATTGGTCTATAGTATGATTATTATGTATTTAGAGCATATGTATTTGTATAGGGATGTATTATGTCAAACCTAGAACTTGATTACCGTCAAATTAGGATGCGACGTACAGATGCATCGCATCGATTTGTTTGGGCACCAAAACACCAAGGGATGCATCAATCACAGGGAAACACAGACTTCAACACATTGATTCACGAAGGGTTACGATGTTTAGTGGTGTCGATTGGATTACTGTGTGTGTGCGTGTGCGTGTGTATCAATCGCAATCAAGCAATTCAATTCATGTTCTTATTGTTTCTTGTTTATCAATATCAACTGTAAAACATTTGGGAGAGTAATTGGTATTAAAGCATCAGGATCTTGATATTGATTCATTTGTTGATCAGTTCGTAAGGCGTAGGGATTGTAGGAAGTGTTCAAATTTCGCAATTAGGATTTCAATTGTGAAGGGTTATTCGTTTTGAAGGTAGCGATCAAGTTTTGGTTTGTGGGAATAGCGAACCAAGGTTTGGGACAAAATTGGGGGCTGGATTGATTTTGTTCATAATGCTACGTAGATCATAAGTTAATTATGTGGTGTATGTGATCAGGAGAAATTTTAGGTGTTAACTGAATTCAAGGAAGCAAGGTTTTTAAAATACAAGGTTCAATTCAGGTTTGCGACTCTAGTCTGAATTTATATTGTTTTTATGTTGGGTGAATAGTAGTTTAGTAATAAGAAAGTATATGGGTTGTAGAATTACAAATTGTCAACAAGAAAAAGTCATATGAACAGAAACCATGTCCCATATGTCCGGAAATCTGAATAAGCAAATTGTAATTGATAAGGAATTGGGATCATTACTATTGTCAAATTTAATAAACCATCAAAGTATACAGTATAGGTTATATACATCAAAACCATACAAGAAGCAAATGACTCAATGATTGAACGAACAAAAGGAACACAACCAGACGTAAAGAAAAACAAGGCAGCAATCGCTAATCTATTCCAAGTAATACTAGAAGAAGTGGTATTGCAAGTGGCAAGTTGCAAGATTGTGGAAAAAATTTGTAACACATTGAAAACAAGGCACGTTGGTGTAGATCGGGTGCAGAAGGTATGTTTGCATACACTCATGATATAATTCGAGTTACTACAAATGGAGGAACATGACACAATAGATACGTTCACTACAAAGATAAATAGTATTGTTACAAGCTCAAGCGAAATTGGAACTACTCAAAATTAATCAATTTTGGTAAGTAAATTACTAAATGTAGTGCCAGATATATTTATTCAGATTGTCGCTTCCATAGAACAATGCTCCGATTTGGATACCATGTCGTTGGAAGAAGCGACTGGGAGACTCAATATGTTTGAGAAAAGAATAAAATTAAAGAAAGGAGGTCTAAGAGATGGTCAAGATAGATGGTTGTTTTCTCATCATAACAATTCTAGTAGAGGACGACAATTTGGGAACTGCGGACGAAGCAGGTTCAATCCATCTCGGGGAAACTAGCAAAACAACAAGGATAAACAGAGTGCAAAAGATGAAGGCCCCTCGCACATAGCCTAGAAAAATAATAAAGGACAGAAGAAATTTATTAGAGACGTAAATAAGATTCAGTGTTACAAGAACATCCAAAGATGGAAGAGATGGAAGATGGATTAAGGCAATGAAGGTTGAGTTAGACTTAATAAACAAGAACAACACTAGGACGCTACAATATTGCCCGATGATCACAAAGCGATAGGTCTAAAATGGGTATTCAAGACCAAGAAGGATGCAAGTGGAAAGGTGGTGAAATAAAAGGCACGACTGGTGGTGAAAGGCGAGGACGTACATCATTTGGATGTCATGTCTACATTTCTACATGGAGATCTCAAGGAAGTGGTTTATGTCTCATAACCAGAAGGATTCATAAAGCTAGGAAGGGTATATAATTTGTCAAAGGCATTGTATGGACTGACGCAGGCACCGAGAGCATGGAACATGAAGTTGGATCACACGCTGAAGTCACTTAACTTCAATAAGTGCATGCTAGAACAAGTCGTCTATACAAAGCTGATAAGACTTCTACACTACTAGTTGGAGTATAAGTTGATGACTTGATAGTCATAGGAATTCCAAAGGAAAAGATAAATTACTTTAAATCCTAAATGGAGGAGAAGTTTGAAATGAGCGATCTAGGATTGCTAGCATACTATCTCGGAATAGAAATTACTCTAGCGAAAGGTGAAGATTCCTGTTGATCCGGTAACAAAGTTAACAAAGACTGGAGAAAGAGATCCGGTAAATGTAAGACACTATAGAAGCTTTATCGGTTGTCTCAGGTACTGCATACAAGACTAGATCTAAGTTACTCCTTCGGATTGCTTAGTAAATTCATGCAAGAACCAAAGGAGTATCACTTAAAGGCAATAAAACAAGTGTTACGCTACATCAAAGGAGCCAAGGAGCATGGAATTATCTACAAGAAGCAAAGAGGATGCAAGATCATATGTTATAGCGAAAGCAATTATGGTGTTAACACAAACAAGGAAAAGATATTACCTAGTGCACACAAAAACAACAAACAGTAGCATTGTCATCCTGTGAGTCTGAATTCGTGGCGACCACAACGGCAGCATGCCAAGCACTATGGTTTTTTATGAACGGCTAAAATCACACCTGACCTTTCCTTTCCTTTCCAGGACTTGAACCAAAACCACTTTGTTGGATAATACACCACCTTACCAACAGGTTATCTCTTAGGGACGCCAAGTACTATGGTTAAAAAGGTTGCTTAGTGAAATAACAGGGAGGAGGGAAGAAATGATAACCCTAAAGGTGGACAACATTTCTACTATAGCACTTACGAAGAATTCAGTCTTTCATGGTAGGAGTAAGCACATAGACACGCGTTGTCATTTTCATGAGGGAATGTGTGGAGAACGAACACATAAGTGTCGAGCACATCAATGGTGAACTACAATGGGCAGACAGACTAACACAGACACTAGGAAGGATCACATTCATTACTATGAGGGAACTGTTCTGAGCATGATGTGTATGTTTGGGTAATGATTTTTAGTCTGATAGTTTTGAACATGTTTATCAAGGTTTTAAATTTATAGAAAATATTTTTCAATTAAATATACACAATAGGCGGTGAACCTATCGAATATAGTATAATTTAGATAATAACCAAGGATATGTTTCCCCTACTCAACCTTCCATTATTATTTTGACTAGTTTTATTTATAAATGAATTAGTAGACTAGATAGTAATAAATGGACTCTCTTGGATAAGTCTTGCTTATTTAATATAGTCATATTTCTATTTAGTCTGAACTATGTTCTTCTCATTTATCTTTATTTAAAAGAGGCTCATGTTAAGGTTATCATGTTTCCCTCAATCTTGTCACAATATATTGATGGACTGGTTTGAAGTTGTCGGCTTTATAAGCTCTTCATTCGACCACCCCTAGTCTTTCCACTAGTAAACAATATATTACAACAAAACTGTTTTTAAGTCCATCTTGGTTTTATTATTATTTTTGTAACTTTATTAGTTTGTGTTCTTTCAAGCTTAAAACTCAGGATTCCGGTTAGGATCTTTTAATAACTGAGGCAAATAACTTCAAATTAATAATGTTACCGAATAAACAAAATAGATCCTCCTTGGATCTTGTTACCTTGTGCATCTTTATAGTCGTGATCCCTTTTCGGTCCAATAGAGATATAAGTACTTACTAAAAGTTTTCCGGTTTCATACATTTGTCGGATTACCCAACGAACTTCAAGGGTCTTAGTTTAAGTAGTCTATAGTATGATTATTATGTATTTAGAGCATATGTATTGTATAGGAGTGCATTATGTCAAACCTAGAGCTTAATTGTCATCAAATTAGGATGCGACGTAGAGATGCATCGCATCGATTAGTTTGGGCGCCAAAACACCAAGGGGCGCATTGATCACATGGAGTCACACGGCTTCATCACTTCAATTCACCAAGGGTTGAGATATTTAGAGGTGTCCATTGGATTAGTATATATATATATATATATATGTGTGTTCATGTATTTCAGTTATGTCCATCACATTCAAGTAATCTAATTCTTCTTGTTATTTCATTCTTGTTTCTTGTTTATCAATATCAATTGTAAAGATTAGGGCCAATAATCTATAGAAATTTAAAAGTCAATGACTCAATTCATTCAAACCAAAATTTTAGACTACATATAACTAATTTAACATGCCTACAATCGATCAAAGCTTAGAAACAATAACAATAACAATAATAATAATAATAACAATAATAATAATAATAATAATAACCATAACAATAATAATAATAATAATAATAAGAGTTAATTACTGTTTTCGTCCCTGTGGTTTGTCAAAAATCACTATTTCAGTCCATTAGTTTAAAATTTACGATTTCAGTCCCTGTGGTTTCACTTTCATAACTATTTCAGTCCACCTCGTAACCATTTCAGTCCCTGTATTTAACAGAATAATGGATTGAAATGGTTAAGAAAGTGAAACCACAGGGACTGAAATGGTTACGAAAGTGAAACCACAGGGACCAAAATCGCACTTTTTAAACTAATGGACTAAAATAGTGATTTTTGACAAACCACAGGGACGAAAACAGTCCATTAGTTTGTCCATTAAAGTTAAATAATAATAATAATAATAATAATAATAATAATAATAATAATAATAATAATAATAATAATAAAAATAATAATAATAAACTTAATAGTAACCATATAAACATTGATACATACACATGCATAACCAATCAAATTACATATATGCATGCCCCATACTCATCTTAGATTCATCCAAAATTTAAGTCCCAAATACAAGCCTCTGAAAAGAATTAACAAGTTAAACATAGTCAATCAAAACACATTCATATACAACTTAGAACTAACAAACACTCAATTCATTTAAACCAAAATGCTACACAATCAACTTACATATATATAACAGAACCAAATTAAAATGCCACACCATCTAGTTTCATATAACTAAGAGTCAACGAAGAATAATGATTAGAAGGCTTGTACATTTAAAAACCTAATGGAATGCATTTGAAAATGTACAGGTTTGAACAATATTTTTAATGGATATTTGATATTTCCGACAAATTACCAATGGAATATCCGTTGGAAACTTAATCAAACCGACAGCGGTTGTAAAACTTGGCTGTAACATATCTTTAGTTTCAACAATGCCCAATTGAGCCCGTCTAGCATGTTTTTTGACAGTAACAGGACTGACTCTTCGTTGGACTTTCCACCGACATAAATGGGATTCATATCCAAAATATTATTTAACTTTAATGGGGGGATTACCAAGGATAGTTCATCGGAAAATAGTTCAACGGGCAAATTTGGACATACCCGCGCATCCATGGTCCATCATCGATAAAAGTAGCTAGTTTTAAATCTGAATTGCCGAGGGATTACGGAAGGGGTTTCTTATTTTATCTTTTTTATGTTATCTTTTTTTGGTTTTCAGTAGGATTCGTCGCTTATAGGTTGGAAATTACCAACCGGACTGTAGCCATTTGTGATACTCTTTTCTCTAGTAATGACATTATGAATCATGTTTGGAATGTATGATTGTGTAGGCAGGAACGTATTTACTACCCTACAGGCTACATGACCATTAACTACTCGGGGTACAACTCAAACTATATAAAACGTTTTGACAGCACAGGAAAGTGTGAGAAAGATTAACTTTGGTAATCCATGATACCAATACATCTACCATAACATTTTCGGGAAATACAAACAGGAATAATACTCTTGCAGTTTTCAGGACGAAGGGAGTAATAAAAGTACAACCTGAATATATTTTTTTATAATTCAAGATCTCATTGAAGATTCCAATACAATATTGTGTCAACTGATTTTATTGTTTACATCCTTTTTTTCTGATCATAGGCCAGCAGTTTGTTTGTTTCTTTTTCTGGACCTCTGGCAAAAGACAAACAAGTTATTAAAAAGAGAAAAATGCCCGGATAGTCCCTGTGGTTTCACCTTTTTTCACCTATAGTCCCCAACTTTCTAAAATTACCTGAATAGTCCCCAGGTTTTCAATTTTCGTTCCCGGATAGTCCCTGGCGTGGATGGAGGTTACTTTTCTCAGTTAAGTTGGTGTAAAATGACTATAATGCCCTTACTATTAAAAAACAACAAATAAAACATTAAAAGAATAAAAAAATACATATGGGCCCCACCTACCCACCCCACCCCCAGCCTATGTCTTCTTCCCCATTCTCTCCTTAACCTGCAACAACACAACCAGACAACCGCCACCACCGATCAGAGGCAACCAAAATCAATCTTACATAACACGACACATAACACCACCAAACATTACCTACTTTCACCCCAATTCCAATTCACCAATTAAACTACAGAGGTGAAATTTGTGTTGAAAATGAAAAAAAGAAGTTGTTACCCTGCTTCCTCTCTCTAAAGATTCATCTTGGATAAAGCGTATCTCAGGAGTGAGGCGTAATTTCATACGCTTGCCTAGTTGGCCACGCACATATTTGGCTTTATCCTTCAGCCCAGAAAGGGCTACCTCCTTTCCTCTTTCATCACCAAAAACAGATACATATACCTTAACCACCTACAAACAAATAACCATTATATATATAATAATTTGAAATTAACCTAAACCTTGTTACCCTACCTGTAAATCGGAGGAGACTTCAACATCGCTGATGGTGGTAACAGAGGAGGTTACTTTTCGAGTCTCCAGTATCGGACCTGAACACGACTTATCATCTCTCTGCAAACCGGATTCCGCAACTCGACAACTGGTTTTCGTTCCGGATCTTGATGAACCGGCCGGTGACCGATCTGAGACCGTTTTAGATGCCTATCGTGTTGATTTGCGAGTTGTTTCGGATGGTGGTGGTGGTGGTGAAATTTGGAGATGATGGTGAAGGGTGGTGGAGGGTAGGGCATATGAAGTGGTAGTGGTGGTGGAGTGGAGATGTTTCGGATGAAGTTGATCTAATGGTTGCAGACATACAAGAGGAAGAGAGAAAGGAGTGAGGGAGAGGGAGAGGGGGTGGGGGTGGGGTGGGGTAGGGGTAGAATAAAGGTGGGTCCCTTTTTTTAACTAGTAAGGGCATTATAGTAATTTCACACTTACTTAACAAAAAAAATTAACCTCCATCCACGCCAGGGACTATCCGGGAACAAAAATTGAAAACTTGAGGACTATTCAGGTAATTTTAGAAAGTTGGGGACTATAGGTGAAAAAAGGCGAAACCACAGGGACTATCCGGGCATTTTTCTCTATTAAAAATGTTCCCTCTCTTTGGCTCTTTAAAGAATATCTTTGCAAACCACAATGTACCCGGTGGCCGTATGATGCACTGATCCTTCAAGTATAAATAACTATCTCTTTCACTCAAAATATCACAAGCTTAATTGGCATCTAAAGCTCTCTCTCAGCATTCTTATTTCCATACCTTTAACTTCAATGGCATCCATAAGAATATACGCTAGCATTCTCGTAGTTATCAGCCTTTTGAGTCTGGGATCCTCTGAGACGGGGATTGGAACCATCAATGACCCTCCATACTTACGTAAGTCATATACAACATTGCGTGTGCACGCACACATATAATATTATAGAGCATATCATCCTCTCATATATTAAGTGGGATGTTTATATTGTAATTACAGCATCAGCTTGTTATGGGTTTCAAGATCAAGGAGTTATGATAGCGGCTGCAAACCAAGATTTGTGGCAAGGTGGAGCTGCTTGTGGTAAATACTTCCAGGTGACTTGCACAGGTGCAACCAACCAAGGCGTACCACACCCTTGTACGGACTCCCCCACAGTGACTGTAATGATCACCGATTTCTGCCCGCCTCCTGGTTGCAAGGGGGACCTTGACTTGTCACACGAAGCCTTTTCTACCATCGCTGATCCAAGAGCTGGAGGCATCAAAATCTCTTACCAACAGTACGTGTGACCGATTACATGTTCATTAATTCCTTTTTATTTTTTGTAGCTCAAAATTCCATCACTAAACATGCATGTACCATTACATGACATACTTAACCATTGAGGTTAAGTTTAGGGAACCCAGTTTTAGTAGAGTACCCAATATATACGATATAATTTTGAAACATGTGTTTCTAAAATAGATTATTTTTTTTAATTTCTAGGTGTTTTATATAAATCATAAATGTTATTATTTCAAGGACTTTGTTACCCAGGCTGTTGGACTCCAAAATATCTAACAACAGATATTCACGTGGCAAACGGACTCCTCAAATACGCTGATAGTGCTCCTTTAACTACCTGGCTATACCTAGAAACCAAAACAAGTTCAAAAACCCATATAAAAACTTATGATTTTTTCTAAAACGCCTAGAAACCAAAATGCTTGCTCTAATCTCTATTATTACATAGGTAGATTTCCGACAATATGTTCCTTTTCTTTGTGCGCTAGGGTATGAAGATGAAGTATCACCGAGTTTGCATCCATTCAAAGAAGATCTTTAATAACTCTACTGGCCGGGATCTAGAGGCATTTCCAATCATATCATTTTTTTAATTAGCTTTCATTTTGCATTGATGTCTAGTGTATCTTCTTTTTGTACTACGTTAGTTGGTACACCATGAATCCAAGGGCATCTTCACAAATCGCAACTATAAATCTTGACCACCACTTTGTGACAACCTGATGAAAACATGATATTAATTGTGGCATGTGAACGGATAATAACCATACTACAAGTAAATATGAGAGTAATGTTCGCGGTCCATAGTTTCAATAAGGATCCACCCAACACTTGAACACTTAAAGTTAGAGTGTATAACTATATTAAGTGTTCTTGGATCGTGATTGAAACCAACATAAGCCTAATAGTTACAAAACCGAGCTGAGTCCGTGACCTCACCCAAACTTTATTAATGATGCTTTTTGGTAAAAGCCAATAGTGAATGAAACAAAACTATACAATTGATTTGCATGCTGATTAAAGAGATGAATAAATTGAAAAGGTTGGTATATTGGTTAAGCTTTATGACATGTAGTGAAAGATAATATAACTAGGTTGTGAAACTTATTCTTTTAGCTAATATAATCTGACCAAGAATAGTGGATCCATTTTTACTCGCGTGTCAGACTTCCTCGATAATGACCTAAACTAATGTGATACACGACACCGTGATACGCATATGTATTGTTATTCACGTATAGAATGAAAATATTTAGGATTTAGGGGAGTAAACGTAGATACATGACTAAAGATTCACAGGTCTCATATAGCTATATGCTTGATTGTTCTAACATGACCCAAGAGGTATAAAACACTTTAAAAATTGCTACTTTCATGATACACTCTCATATGACCCTTTTCATGTTGGACACTGCAAAATACTTACAGGCATTTTAGGGTGGAGTGTCTGTCTCTTTTATATTTTACTTGAGCCTTAGGCCTTTTACATTACATGAGGTCTCAGTTATATGGTGTGGGATGAAATTAAGATTTAATTATAATTTTTCTTAGAATTGTTTAATTTTTTACCACACCTCAAAAAGGATTCATTCATCTACTAATATAGACAGACGCATACATGGAAGGTACAAATAAAAAAGGATTTTACAACAATATTATTTACTACATATCAATCAATGGGATTTTCTTTTAAGGAGGTTGACTATGTTGATTATTTCCAATACCCCCTCCCCCCCCCCCCCTCAAGCGAATAGGTGGAGGGCATACACGAAGCTGTTCTCGAAATGATTCAAATAATGGTCTTGGTAACGGCTTCGTGAAGATGTCAGCAACTTGAAGCTTGGTAGGAACGAATTTAGTGTGAAGTTTGCCGGCAGATACAAGCTCTCGAACAAAATGATAGTCAATGTCAATGTGCTTGGCTCTTTTGTGAGCAACAAGATTTTGACCGAGAAATATGGCACTTATGTTGTCACATAACAAGGTTGGCCGTTCAGATGGTAGAGCATTGAGATCACGTAATAAGTGTGTAATCCATATAAGTTCAGCTGCAGTGTTGGCCATTGCTCTATATTCGGACTCACAACTAGAGCGGGAAACCGTAGGTTGTTTCTTTGCACTCCAAGAGATGAGATTGCCGCCAAGAAAAATGGAATAACCATAAGTGGAGAGCTGAGTTTCAATACACCTAGCCCAATCTGCATCCGAGTAGCCGATAAGAGACGACTTAGTCGGATAGGAAAAACACATACCAAACATAATAGTGCCTTTGACATAACGCATAATGCGCTTGACCATTTGAAAGTGATGCTCCGTTGGATTATGAAGAAACTAGCTGGCTTGGTTAATAGCATATGATAAGTCAGGACGAGTGATGGTAAGATACTGTAATGCACCAACCAAGGAGCGATATAGAGTAATATCATGAAACGTTTTTCCAATACCGGAGAAAACATCGCTAGTGGCAAGGGGAGTTGCCACGGGTTTGGAATCAAGTAATCCTGCTCGAGTAAGAATATCACGAGCATATCACAAAGATTAGTTGGAGAGGGAGACCCAAGCCTTCATAGACTTGGGTGGGCATCATCGAGGATTGTAACTTCGATTTCCTGATGATTCGGAATAGATTGAGCTCCCCCTGAAACAGTTACCGTTTTTGGTTTCCAAATTTGTTTCTGTTTTTCATTTTAACATCTGATTTAACAGACTGTGTTTGGACAACCTCTGGTTTTAAAGCCTTTTCATCTTCTTTTCTTTGTTTCTTTGTTTCTTTTTCTGTTTCACTTGTCGTTGTTTAACAAGACGAGGGTCCTGTTTCGGTGAAACAGATCTTTTATAGTAACTGTTACCACGGGGGGCATCAACTTTTTGTCTTTCCTTTCGTGAGATATGGACAGTTTCTTACAATATGTCCATTCTCACCGCATTCAAAGCATGATCTCCGCTCAACAAACCTCGGAGTATCATAACTGTAAGAGCGTGATGATGAACTTCGTGATCTTGAGGTACTTGGTCCTACATCACAACCGTTTGTGTGTTGTGTGTACCTATGATTCTCTCCAAAGATTTTAACAAGTTTTAGTTGAAAAACAACATAAAAAAAAAACGATTTTTGAGTTTAAATCAAGATTTTTATGAAACAAAACTGGGTTCTTGAAGTTTATCCAAGAAGAAATCAAAACCCACTCGAAAATCACACCGAAAACTCGGTTTTCAACAAATCGAGCCTTACGCTCTGATACCACTTGTAGGTCCCGATACGGATCGTCGGACAACTGAGAGATCTTGTTTCGAATACCGTAACCGTAACGAGTGCAAAATCACGTTACGATACAAACCGAGTGAGAGATAGAATACAAGAAAGATATAACGATTAACGCACACTTGTATTGATTATCAACAGAGATTTATTACAAGAATGATACAAGAAGTTAAACACAATAAACTCTCTGAAAATACATTCAGTTCTCTCCCTCTCTCTAACCTGTGCTATTCTGTTACATGGTTCTGTTTAAATAGCCTGCAGATCCACGAAAGACATAATCCACAAAGAATATGAATTCTTCGTGGACATATATTCTGTGAACAACATAGTCTGACAAAAGACTCAAAGTGACAAAAAAACCTTTGGTTCTTCGTGGAGACAATCAGCAAACAACTTGAAGATTAAACATGGTTCTTCGTTCAAACAGTAACAGCGAAGAACATATTCTTCGTGAAACATGTACCTGCGAACAACCTAGGCCCATATGTATAAGGTTCTTCGTAGACCAATAACCACAACATGGTATTTCGCCATGTGTTGTTCTTCGTGAAGTTTATACTGTTCTGGTTCTTCGTGGATGGCTGCACATATGTAGAAACTTGCAGAAAGAAACAACCAGCAACAATATACTATCAGTCTTCAAACATCCAGCTGATTTACAACTAATGCATAAGCAACGTCGTACCGGGTCAAGATAGAAGGATATCTTGACCCCGGCTGGGGTGCACGACTGAGGAATGTCGTGATGTCGGTCTTGAGCCGAACCTAACCGAGTCGAACCGAACCGAGCTGCGTCCACATTAAATGTATCAACACATGCGTATTTGAGTATCATACCTTTGTATTCATATAGGTGGTGGGCATTAGCCCCGTAAAACTCACGACATTCGAGTTGTAAACCCCGCCTTCTTGTTGCTCTGAAATGCCCTGTTTTCTCCTTGATAAACCGTTGCAACTTGTTGCTCGGTCTTATAAGTTGTGTCAATAAACAAATATAAGAACATTTACAACATTACTTACAAAAAAAAAATTACCATGTTTTTTTTTTATTTTTTTTTTGTGTTTGTCATACTATTACCATTTTTTGTTCTGAATCTTGTGATTGCTCGGCAAAAATAACCAAGAAGATAATTCGAAAGGTAATGAAAGCATCTAAGAAGAGGTTGTTAGTGGAGTTCAATTTTCAAGCGAGGAGAGTAATAAGTGAAAATGACTCATTTTTCATGTACGAGTATCGCTACATTTTGTGTAACAACTATAACTTACAATATAAAGAGTGGAGGCATCTACCGGATGAAGTTAGGTTCCCGTTACGCCACAAGATAATTGTAAGTATATTTTTATAATAATATGATTTTTAACATCAACACAAACTAACCGGTTAATTATACTTTTTATATTTGTTGCGTGAAGACTTCTTTTATATTGATATCGAGAATTCAAATGTTTGCAAAATTGGTGATTGCTACATGGCAAGGGCATGCAGAGGTCACCGAGCTAAGTTTCATGATTACTTCAAAGATATTGGACGATCAAAAGATCCAACAAAGGCAAAGACCACAACCCTTCAAATACTAGAAGATAAGACTTGGAATATCTTTGTGATGTGCAATGTAAGACAAAATACTTGGTGTAAAAGCTGGATATTGTTAAAACGTTACCAAGTATTCTGTCTCACACTACACATAACAAAGAAATTCCTAGCATTCTTTGTTAATATTAGAGTGGGTGTGGTCGTTGGCTTTGCTGGATCTTCTGATCCTCCAATCTCCTTGAAGTAATGAAACAGATTAGCCCGGTAACCTCTCCATGCCCTTGCCATGTGGCTAGCTATAGATAACTTTGCAAACATTCCGATACTCCACGTCAACATCAAAAAGTATCTTCAAGGAGCAAATATACTTGAAAGGTTACTAAATGTAGATGTTATATATCATACTAAATTATATAAAGAAACTTATTGTTACCATGTGGCGTAACGGCAACCTAACTTCATTCAGTACATGTCACTACACTATAATTGTTACGCAATATTTAGCCACACTCGTACATGTTACAAGAGTCATTTTTAGATATCGTTTGCCTCGTTTGAAAATTAAACTCCAATGACAATCTCTTCTTGGACGTTTTCATTAGCTTTCGAGCTCCCTTGCCACATGTAATGCCCTGTTTTCTCCTTGACAAACCATTAACAATGTGTTGCTCAGTCTTACAAGTTGTGTCAATAAACAAGTATAAGAACATTTACATTATAACATTACTTGCAAAAAAAAATTAACATGTTTTTTTTTGTGTGTCATATTATTACCATTTTTTGTTGTGAATCTTGTCGATTGCTCAGCATAAATAACCAAGAAGATAATTCGAAAGGTAAGAAAAGCATCTAAGAAGAGGTTGTTAGTGGAGTTAAATTCTCAAACGAGGAGAGTAATATGTGAAAATGACTCATTTTTCGTGTACGAGTGTCGCTACATTTTGTGCAACAACTGTAGCTTACAATATAAAGAATGGAGGCATCTACAGATTGAAGTTAGGTTCCCGTTACGCCACAAGCTAACTGTAAGTATATTTTTATAATTATATGAGCTTTAACATCTACACAGACTAACTGGTTAATTATACTTTTCATATTTGTTGCGTGAAGACTTCTTTTAAATTGATGTGGAGAATTCAAATATTTGCAAAATTAGTGATTGCCACATGGCAAGGGTATGCAGAGGTCACCGAGCTAAGCTTCATGGTTACTTCAAAGATATTGGATGATCGAAAGATCCAAAAAAGGCAAAGACCACAACCCCTTCAAATACTAGAAGATAAGACTTGGAACATCTTTGTGATGTGCAGTGTAAGACAAAATACTTGGTGTGAAAGTTGGAAATTGTTAACACGTTACCAAGTATTCTGTCTCACACTACATATCACAAAGAGATTCCTAGCATTCTTTGTTAATATTGGAGTGGGTGTGGTCGTTGGCTTTGTTGGATCTTCCGATCCTCCAGTCTCCTTGAAGTAATGAAATAGATTACCAGGTATTCTTTATATAATGTCGTATGATATATAACAACTACATTTAGTAATCTTTCAAGTATATTTGCTGCTTGAAGATACTTTTTGATGTTGATGTGGAGTATCCGAATGTATGCAAAGTTATCTATATGGCAAGGGTATGGAGAGGTTACCGAGCTAATCTGTTTCATTACTTCAAAGAGATTGGAGGATCGGAAGATCCAACAAAGCCAACGACCACACCCACACTAATATTAACAAAGAATGCTAGGAATCTCTTTGTGATGTGTAGTGTGAGACAGAATACTTGGTAACGTTTTAACAATATCCAGCTTTCACACCAAGTATTTTGTCTTACACTGCACATCACAAAGATATTCCAAGTCTTATCTTCTAATATTTTAAGGGGTTATGGTATTTGCCTTTGTTGAATCTTTCGATCGTCCAATATCTTTGAAGTAATCATGAAGCTTAGCTCAGTAACCTCTCCATGCCCTTGCCATGTAGCAGCAACATCAAAAAGTATCTTCAAGCAGCAAATATACTTGAAATGTTACTAAATGTAGTTGTTATATATCATATTAAATTATATAAAGAAACTTGTTGTGACCATGTGGCGTAACGGCAACCTAACTTCATTCGGTACATGTCACTACACTATAATTGTTAAGCGGTATTTAGCCACACTCGTACATGTTACAAGAGTCATTTTCAGATATTGTTTGCCTTGTTTGAAGATTAAACTCCAATGACAATCTCTTCTTAGACGTTTTCATTAGCTTTCGAGCTCCCTTGCCACATGTAATGCCCTGTTTTCTCCTTGACATACCATTACCAATTTGTTGCCCGGTCTTATAAATTGTGCCAATAACAAGTATAAGAACATTTACATTTACAACATTACTTACAAAAAAAAAATTAACATGTTTTTTTTTTATGTTTGTCATACTATTGTCATTTTTTTGTTATGAATCTTGTGATTGCTCAGCATAAATAACCAAGAAGATAATTCGAAAGGTAATGAAAGCATCTAAGAAGAGGTTGTTAGTGGAGTTTAATTTTCAAACGATGAGACTAATACGTGAAAATGACTCATTTTGCATGTACGAATGTCGCTACATTTTGTGCAACAACTGTAACTTACAATATAAAGTATAAAGAGTGGAGGCATCTACCGGATGAAGTTAGGTTCTCGTTACACCACAAGCTAACTATAAGTATTTTTTTATAATAATATGATTTTTAACATCAACATAAACTAACCGGTTAATTATTCTTTTTATATTTGTTGCGTGAAGGCTTCTTTTTTATTGAAGTCGAGAATTCAAATGTTTGCAAAATTAGTGATTGCTACATGGCAAGGGCATGCAGAGGTCACCGAGCTAAGCTTCATGATTACTTCAAATATATTGGACAATCCAAAGATCCAACAAAGGCAAAGACCACACCTCCTTCAAATACTAGAAGATAAGACTTGGAATATCTTTATGATGTGCAGTGTAAGACAAAATACTTGGTGTGAAAACTGGATATTGTTAAAACGTTGCCAAGTATTTTGTCTCACACTACACATCACAAAGAGATTCCTAGCATTCTTTGTTAATATTAGAGTGGGTGTGGTCGTTGCCTTTGTTGGATCTTCCCATCCTCTAATCTACTTGAAGTAATGAAACAGATTAGCTTGGTAACCCCTCCAAGCCCTTGCAATGTAGCTATAGAAAACTTTGTAAACATTCGGATACTCCACATCAACATCAAAAAGTATCTTCAAGCAGCAAATATCACTGAATGGTTAGTAAATGTAGATGTTATATATCATCCTAAATTATATAAAGAAACTTATTGTTGCCATGTGGCGTAACGGCAACCTAACTTCATTCTATACATGTCAAAGCATGGCTTTATAAACAGTATGTTCAAAGTAAAAAAAAAAAAAGATAATAAAGTACATTGTTGGACATAATAACTATACGACCATCTGTTGTGGAATAGTGTTGGGGCGACGTTGGCAGCTTGGGGAGGCAAACACCGTGCCGGGGCAACATTTGGGGGGGTGAACACCCGCCGTTGGGATAACAAGCTCTAGGCTCTTTTGCACGTTAGGGTGGGCGAATTTTGAGGAAAGAAAGACGTTGTGTGACATCCAGGAGAAACGGGTATTCTGTCTAACTAACTGCTCGTTATGTGTTTATAAATTAATCTTGGTCATAGAGGTAAAAACTTATAAATGTCGCGAATAATCAAGAAACTCGTTACGTATTTGCATTTTATATTCATAAGACCCGACCATCGAACTCGACCTCATAATTCAACTCGATAACGCAACCCGTTAACATGTGACCCAAACCAAAACCCCCACACCCACTCTCGGCCCAACTCGAAACAAACCCAACCCGCCACCCAACCCCTTGCGGCCCAACTAGCCTAAAACCGCCCAACCCCTTGTATTATTTTTATAAAAAGCGTGTGTGGGTGTGTATGCATGAGACCAGGAAACCAAAATAGCAAAACCCTAGCTCCTCCTTCCCTCTTGGTGTGCGACGGCAGCCCCCTCCCTCTCTCCCTCGATCGCATCTCTCTCTCTCTCTCTCCCTAGTTCTCTCATCTCTCATTCACGGTTAGTATGCTTGTTAGTATTTTTGTTAGTATTCTTGTTAATATTTTTGTTAATGTTCTTGTGATATTCGGATGCAATGATATGAGCATATGTATGGCTGCGTTTTTGGTGTTGACAATGTTTATAGATAGGGTCGCATGAAGAGTCTTGTAATACACATGTTAGGGTTCGAGGCATTCGAATGAAATACTAATGAAATACTAATGAGGATCACATAATCATGATAAAATATGACCTAAATACCATGTATGAACTGAATGGAATAAGTAAATACGTTGTATGATCATTAGAATCACTAAAAGGGAACAATAGAAACTTGTACGGGATGGTTTTGGGTGAAAACAGCTTTTGTCCGGGTTTCTACAGCCAACTTCAGTTGGCTGTAACCGGACCATAACGTACCGAAAAAACGGACTTCTAAAGTATAAAACGTAAGATTTTGAAAAATGCTTTTAATGGCACTGGAATCGCAATTTTCGGACGTCATCTTCTATTTTTAACGAACTGTTTCGTACAGCAGTTAAAGCTACGTTTTTTCTTCAAAAATTACACGTTTTGTTTTACATCATATCCTAGAAACTAGTTAGATTTAAGTCGTGAAATTCGTACAGTAGCTGGGCACAGGTGTCCCCAAAAATCTCCAATTGGAATTTCGCCAATCGGATAAACGATGATTTTTAAATAATTTTTTTCGTGAGCTGCAGTTAGAAAGTGACGAACTTGACTGCAGCCTAGTAGATATTTTTTTATTAAATAACTGGTAATGATTTAGGTCTTGAAAATTTTACACAAAGTGGAGCGGACCATCTAGAACGTCCTGTAAATTATTTGGAATTTTTGGAATAGGGTTACTATTTTATAAAATACTCGGAAACAACCTAGTTCTGGACATTTAAGCTGAAACGTAATAAGTTATTATGTGTATATCTGAATGTTTGTTTGTGTTACCTGAGAATCATCGAACCTGTTTTATGTCAACTAAAATGTTACGTAAGTTGTGTGCTATGATCATAGATGGTTATATGTGGGATATATATATATATACATATATATATATATATATGTGTGTGTAAGTTGTCAGTGTGATTGCATGTTACGTGTCGGATATGTGTATGAATTTCGTGCCTTACATGAACACACTAATAAACTAAGTGGTAATCTTTAAGGACGTGATTGACCCACCTCAACTCCTAATCACTTTAAAAGTCTAACCGAGCAATCAAAGGTGAGTTCACGACCCCTATAATTTAAGGTTCTTTTTAAATACACAGGGGGAGAAAACATGTACGCTTACGGTAAACTTTCGCTTTAACGTTATTGTATAATAACGTCATTAAAACCAATAACTTAGTTTATGTTGTATACGATTATGGTCACTAAGTAGCAACTTTATCACGGGAAGTCCTCAACACCTCACGGACCGTTAGTATGGTATTTATAGCGGGGAAATTTCGAGTAGTACTATTGGGCCCAACAAGCCCCACCAGAGCTAGTCGCGCTAGCTGATCAGTTATGGTCAACGGGTGTAGAATTTGGCCTAACACATGTTATGGTCGGTGATAGACCTGACACACAGAGGCAACAACAGTCAGCTTCGGTCGCGAACTCTTATGTGACATAGCTTAGGTTCGCTACCTATATTATAACATGAAACCTTTTTTATCAACACAACATAATTATTCCGGGTTAGGAATAATAGGAAAACTATTGAATTGGTTAAACTGTTAAACTTAACAAACCTGTGAACTCACTCTTCTTTATGTTGACACTTGTTTCTTACATGTTTTTCTCAGGTTGCTTGACATTACCAAACCCCGTATTTCGGGAACTAGACCCCCAATATACAGTTCAATCTGCTTAGAGACCGGGCGCGCCATATCTGGGCATAGGAACACCAAGTCGTGGTGTTTTGACGTGTATGCCTCAATTTCAGATCCCACCATCTTGCGATTCCACAAACTTTGCTCTAACTGTTGTACACGGTCAAGGGGACAATACTCCTCTTTGATTAAAGCTTTGAATGTGGTCCATGTCGTAGCGTTCGCAGCAGCTAGTCCTCTTGCCTGTACTTGTGCATTCCACCCTGTTAAAGCCCCGTCCTCCAATGTCGAGGCAGCATACTTTACTCGATTCCCATCAGCACAGTTGCACATAGCAAACACAGACTCGGACTTCTCTATCCAGCGGATCAAGCCGATTGGTCCCTCAGCTCCGGTGAACCTTCCAGGCTTAGAATCTAAGAACATCTTATAGGGGTTTAACCCTCCTCCTGGAAATAGAGTGTTAGAGATTTAGTGAGAAGATCGGTTGTTGGTAGTATCTCCATTTTCCTATGAAAATTGATAACATTTACCTGCAGGTGGGTTTTGCGCATTCTACTTCTCTGCGTTGCGGCCACATGTTCTTGAATGAGAGCGGCCAGCTCTGCCGGGGTTACATTCAAATTGTCGTGTCGTCCACGTCCGTTGGATGCCATTAGGTTCTTCACAACAAAATGTAGGTATTGATAAGTACATACCCCACATAATTATCAATATATGCATGATAAATTGAAACACAGAGAAACATTATGACAACTTGGAAAATGAAATAATTAAATAAAAATATCCGATAAATAAATTGCAATTTTCATCACAAAATAATAATCCAACATTTAAATTTCAACTATTAAATTCCACAGTTTAACCATAAAAAGAAAACTAAAGAAACGGGAGAATGGGTCAGTCATCCACGTCCCCATCTCTGAGGTCATCACCACTGTCCTCGTCTTCGTCATCCGCCGGAACCTCCTCCGGCTCCCCCTCTTATTCTTCGGGCCCATCCTCCGGAATCTCTTCCGACTCTTCATCAGGATCTTCCTCCGGCTCGGGAGATGCCGGGGCTGGAGCTGGCTCTGGTGCAGGTGATGGTGGCGTTGGCCCTGGGTCCTTTAATTGAAGAACCCTCCATGCCATCTCATCTAATCTTCCATCAAGCCAATTAATTCTATTCCTATCCAAACGAGCATCTTCCATTAATAGACCGCGTACTTCACAACCTTTTAAGAATTCTTGTTTCAACTCATCTGTTCTCCCATAGAGCACCTGTAGTTGCTCTTCTTGTGATTCAACCCGCCCTTGCAAGGTAGTAACTTGTCCCTGCAAGACCTGATTTTGTTCTATCAAAGCCTGATTCTGTTCTATTAAAATTCGGTTGTATTCCTTAAGGGCTCTTATCAATGCGGATTCGGTCTGGGTGCTAACTGGGTTAACTGGTGTTGCATGGGTGGGTCGGGAAGACGACTCCCCGCCCTGAGCAAGTCTCTTACAAGAAGCAGCATGCGTCTCTACATGGCGCGGGGGTGAACGCGTAACTGCGGGTGCCTTCCCTGGCGCCCGTGACTGATCTGATGATGAGGATAATGTTGACATGCCTGTCGCGTTAGTAATAGTAGATACAGGTTAGATATTATAAATATATTACGTTAATCGAGGTGTCACATACCGGTGCCATTTAGTTCTAGTGTCGTGTAAGTGGCTATAGTCTAGGTCTACTTTGGAATGCAAACCTAGTTCTCTATAACCAGTGGCTCTGATACCAATCTGTCACACCCTCAATTTCAACTTGCGGGGTTTTACCGCGAGGCGCTTGACAAACCAGGATCACAGACACTAGTCATATAGAGCGACCTCTGTATGAAAAAAAATACGTTTAACAAAATTTCAAACCAACACAAGTAATCAAAGTACGAAAGAAATGCGGAAGCACAAAGTAAACAAATGTAACCGAGCGCCAAAACAAACGCCCATAAGGAATAAAATGTTCAAATGCAAGACTCGATAAAAATAGTTTTTGTATCCATGCGTGCACCTACTCCTGAGCTAATGTCCTGAGAAAAACATGTAAGAAACAAGTGTCAACATAAAGAAGAGTGAGTATTGGTTAAACTCTTAAACTTAACAAACCTGTGAACTCACTCTTCTTTATGTTGACACTTGTTTCTTACATGTTTTACTCAGGACATTAGCTCAAGAGTAGGTGCATGCATGGATACAAAAACTATTTTTATCGAGTCTTGCATTTGAACATTTTATTACTTATGGGCGTTTGTTTTGGCGCTCGGTTACATTTGTTTACTTTACGCTTCCGCATTTCTTTCGTACTTTGATTACTTGTGTTGGTTTGAAATTTTGTTAAACGTATTTTTTTCATATAGAGGTCGCTCTATATAACTAATGTCTGTGATCCTGGTTTGTCACGCGACTCGCAGTAAAACCCCGCAAGTTGAAATTGAGGGTGTGACACGTTGAGAGCTAATTTAATGGTGTTATTGCATAAGAGCTAGTTAATGGTGTTTTAGTTAATGCCCTTTCTCGATGGCGGATCTAGAAAAAGTGTCAAGGGGCAATGTTTCAAAATTTTCTTTTCTATAGGGGTAGCGAAATCGAAAAAACCTCAAAATTTTCCAAAATTTACACTACCGGCGGAGTGTCAAAGGGTTGCGGGGGCTACCCCTAGTATAAAGCTACATCTGCCCCTGCCCCTTCTGCCTACGTGGCACTGAGGTGACACGTTTTGCTAGTTATTGAAGTGAATAGTTATTTCACAATAGATACCCTCCAAATTAGAAAATGCCTAATTGTCTATGTAATAGTTACACAAAAAAAGATGAACAGAAAGTACATTCTAAAGGGGTTGTTTTAGGTTTTAGTACATTCTAGAGGGGTTTCTTTAGGTTTCATACTACAAAGTATTAAGAATAGATGATGATTCGGTACATAAATCAGAATGATATTTTTTGTGGTACTAAAAAACATGATTAATTGTTGGTTTAGGTTACGTTCATGAGGGACATCGTAGTGGTAAGTGGATAATGTTGGATACTATATTGATAGTTAAATGCAATAATTTTAGGATAATACGACTTTATGAACGAAAGAAATTGAAGCAATTGAAAATACATGGTGAAAATAATTCTTGAACACTTACCCGACAACACTGGTAGGTAGATGATTGTGCGTGAACTAGACCCTTGATCAACGTGCAGATGCTGCCTTGATTGATTTCCGTACAGCAGTCAGTCAGCCCGGAAAGCAGAGAGACTGCTGCTTGCCACCTTGTTTCGTGTGAAGAACCCTAAGCCTCCAATGCTCCTTCTGATTTATTTATTCCATTGCTGGGCCACTCTTAATTTCTTGTTTGGGCCTTTTTAACTAAGCCCAACCATGTAATCCACGTTGCTTTTTATTGCTTGCTTCTTTGTGAGTTTTGAAAATATATTATCAAAATATGTTTTAAAAAAAATATATATTTATCAAATTAGTGTTTTTGGAAAATGAATGGATTCTAGGTAACTTAAGGTCTTTCCATTGCTGGGCCACTCTTAATTTCTTGTTTGGGCCTTTTTAACTAAGCCCAACCATGTAATCCACGTTGCTTTTTATTGCTTGCTTCTTTGTGAGTTTTGAAAATATATTATCAAAATATGTTTTAAAAAAAATATATATATTTATCAAATTAGTGTTTTTGGAAAATTTACTTGTTTCTCCCCCCCCCCTGAGTTTTGAAAATATATTATCAAAATATGTTTTAAAAAAATATATATTTATCAAATTAGTGTTTTTGGAAAATTTACTTGTTTCTCCCCCCCCCCCCCCCCTGAGTTTTGAAAATATATTATCAAAATATGTTTTAAAAAAATATATATTTATCAAATTAGTGTTTTTGGAAAATGAATGGATTCTAGGTAACTTAAGGTCTTTCCATTGCTGGGCCACTCTTAATTTCTTGTTTGGGCCTTTTTAACTAAGCCCAACCATGTAATCCACGTTGCTTTTTATTGCTTGCTTCTTTGTGAGTTTTGAAAATATATTATCAAAATATGTTTTAAAAAAAATATATATATTTATCAAATTAGTGTTTTTGGAAAATTTACTTGTTTCTCCCCCCCCCCCCTGAGTTTTGAAAATATATTATCAAAATATGTTTTAAAAAAATATATATTTATCAAATTAGTGTTTTGGAAAATGAATGGATTCTAGGTAACTTAAGGTCTTTCCATTGCTGGGCCACTCTTAATTTCTTGTTTGGGCCTTTTTAACTAAGCCCAACCATGTAATCCACGTTGCTTTTTATTGCTTGCTTCTTTGTGAGTTTTGAAAATATATTATCAAAATATGTTTTAAAAAAAATATATATATTTATCAAATTAGTGTTTTTGGAAAATTTACTTGTTTCTCCCCCCCCCCCCCCTGAGTTTTGAAAATATATTATCAAAATATGTTTTAAAAAAATATATATTTATCAAATTAGTGTTTTTGGAAAATGAATGGATTCTAGGTAACTTAAGGTCTTTCCATTGCTGGGCCACTCTTAATTTCTTGTTTGGGCCTTTTTAACTAAGCCCAACCATGTAATCCACGTTGCTTTTTATTGCTTGCTTCTTTGTGAGTTTTGAAAATATATTATCAAAATATGTTTTAAAAAAAATATATATATTTATCAAATTAGTGTTTTTGGAAAATTTACTTGTTTCTCCCCCCCCCCCCCCTGAGTTTTGAAAATATATTATCAAAATATGTTTTAAAAAAATATATATTTATCAAATTAGTGTTTTTGGAAAATTTACTTGTTTCTCCCCCCCCCCCCCCCCCCCCCCCTCTAATCTCATTAGATAAAGCATAATGCAATAATGACTAAATAAAAAAGTTTAAAAATCAACTTATTTTTTTAAGATTCATAAAAAATGTATTTTTATGTTTATATTTTAACTATAAAACTAATATTAAATTTAAGATGATTAAATATTTTTTCTCTAACTTTATGAATATCTATGGAAAGTGAATTCAGTGTAACATTTGAATATCATATATATTTTGCAAAATCAGTAGAACGATGATACTAAAGTCACTCCATTCTTTTTAGTTAGAAAATAAATAAATAAATAAATAAATATATGCAAAATCTGTAGAACTAGAAAAGTAACCCGCCGCGATGCGGCGGGGGCTAGATTTATATTTCCATCAAGTTAGATACATGAGCTGCAACCAAGAGTTTATGCCAAGATTTGTATATGTATGGTCGCAACTTAGGTTGTATTCAGTATAAGTATATATACCACCTAGACGCACCCCGAAAAACACAAACGGCACACCTGGTCTTTGAGAATTGAGATGGCCAAGCTCAGTCTGTAGCTCATAATCGAAACCCTATACGTCCGAAAACCAAGTCCGATTCCACTCTCTCTCTTCCTTCGCATCTTCTTTGTTGCAATTTCCCATTTTAATTCCACATTGGATAAAGAAGCTTTGAATGAAAAAATAACTATAAAAGAGCCCTTTGTTTTCCCAAAGAATTCATTCATTTTGTTTTATTGTTCCTTCATCCAACATTAAAAAAGAAAGACCAGGAGCCATGATCATAATGTAACTATAAACAAAAGAAGAGCCCTATTTTAGTAAGTAGATGAGAAAGCAAACAAACCACCAAGATGAGAAAGCAAACAAACCACCAAATGTCTCCCATAAAGACTACGATTAACAATCATGCACAAACCCAACCCATAATCCACATGACCCATACTATTTTTAAAACACCATAATCTGATCAAAGTTTAAGTAAAGCTATGTTCGGCAACAACGTGTATATGCTATATTAAATACTGTTAATGCAAGGAAACAGTAAATAATGACGATTTTCTCATACTAAATCACACAATGAATTCACATTACATGCTCTAAATGTATGATCTCAACTGTCACCAAATTGGCATTTTTCCTCTTACAATAACATTTGATGATAATTTCAAAAAAAAAATGATAATAAAGACATATAAGAATCACCTGTTGTCCTCCTGGAACTTGATTCTGATGATTTCTCGGTTGCTTCCACGTCCATGGCAAATTAAATACAAGAATTCACTCCAAATTAAAAGGTAGCATGTGGTTTAAGGAAAAAGATGAATCACACAACGATTAACAAATAATAACACATTCACCTTAGATAGCCTTTTTAGGGTAAACGGTAGGCCATCAACAAAGCTATGATGAGCTGAAAAAACACAATAAGACACATGAGTTCATCAAAAAACTTCCAACTATCGACAGATTGAAAACATATAAGGAATTGATTGGGCAAGATAATTGTTAAAGATAGTTCCAGCCTAAGTAAAGAAAGAACCTTGTGAACGCCGACACAACCAAACACCATTGTCTCACATTAATCGGTTGCAATGTGAATGCACCACGATTCACATTACCCATGCTGGTGTTTTTATTTTTGGTGTACTCTGGATCTGTATATTAAGATTTATTATTAGTGATTTTAAGCATTAGTGCGTTGAATCCCTTGACAAATTCCACACTTGTCCTCACAGGAACTCTTATATTGACCTTTAGATCGACTAACAGTTCAATCCATGCCAACTGAATTGGATAGAGATCCAGTTCTGGGCCCAACTAAGTTCTTAACAACATTGGTTATTACTCAATAAAGGTGTAGATTCTTGAATAAACAATTTAAAAATTTTAAAAGAGTATACTTTTGTGTCAATTCTCAAACTTTTTTTTACTTTTTATTAAGTTAAACCTTTCCGTTGACCAAATCTATATCTATCGTATACAACGAACCAATGAGGGATGTACTTGAGACACCCCCAAGCTCCTTGTTGACCCATGAAGTATCCAGCTCCAAGTTCCAGTTGATCAGCAAAATTTTCACGAGTTTGTTTTCAACAAAAAACTATAGAAATTAAATTCCCAACATGTACCCTTGCTTATACTACTTGTAACATACTACTTCATCCTTAACCTGCATTATATTGTTTATAAAATGTTCGATTTTGTATTTACTATAAGTATCCCAAATCACAGCCAATCCACAAATCAAACTAAAAACCCACATCAATTTCTCAGAAAAATGAGAATTAAATCATTAAAAACCCTCGACGCACCAAAAAAAACTAAACGACGTACCTGGTCTTTAAGAATTGAGATGGCAAAGCTCGGTCTTTAGCGCATAATCGGAACCCTATACGCCGGAAAACCAATTCCGATTCCACTCTTTCTCTCTCTTCCTTTCGCTTCTTTTTGCGTAACCTCAAATCCCTAAAATCAGTGCTAAACCCTCAAATACCTCAAATCAGTTCTAAACCCTGAAATCCCTTCTTGTCGTTGCCACTGTTGGGGTTGAGACGTTGACGGTGACTTTAACACCAGAGCGACGTCGAAGCGGTGGAAGGGTGGAGCTAGGGTTTACTATGGTATGTCTCCCCTTCTCTCTTGAAAAAGGTAGTACTGGTTGGACAATCAACTGCTTGTAAAACATATAAGAGCATTCACATTCTATCCACCAAATCTTGAGAGATGTGCTTTTAAATTATAAAAAGTGGTTTAAGTGGTTGTGAGTGGAGGAGAGAGAAAATGTTACTGTTCATCTGTATATTTGGGGGGACACTGTTCACCCTGTATAATTTTTTAATATATTTTGAAAGTGGTTGTGAGTAGAGGAGAGAGAAAATGTAATATATATTGAAAAGGAGAGAGAAAAAGTATTTGTTTTTAGTGGAAATCTATATATATAATATATGAATAAAGTGTGGGACACGTGTCCCTCTATTATGCAACCATTTTAGGTTTTTGGCGGGAAAATGTTGGATGCCTATGATTCACGCACGGGATCCGAATTAGTTTGCCCATTTTGTTTATTTTGACCCGGGTATATAATATACCTAAATTACGTAAATCATTCATTCTCCAAATTAAAAACCCTAAATCGTTTCATCTTCTTCCCAGCCCTGCTCTTGTCAATTGAAGATTAATGTTCCGATTCAGCATCGGAAGTTAAAGGATAGTTTAAGAAGTTACAGATACGCAATTTGCAATTATTTAGTATCAATCTTTTTTGAAATTTATAATTACTATGTTGTTTACTTGGTTTTATCAATGAAATTTGTGATAATCCACCGACTCTGTCTGTTTTTATGTTACTAACAATTGCAAAATATTAGGTTTTGTTGTTTCATCTCTGTTATTGTTTCGATAATTCTTTTTAATTTCTTTTTGTTATCAATTTTGTTTATGTTATGATTGTTCATGTTTGCACGAAAAAACCTAAATCAATGATTCGTCTGTTTTTACTTAGATTACTAACATTGTAGGTCTTTACATTTCTTCCTCAGATTTTGCCTCATCCTTATCTGGTTTTAGCTCAAATGGTCAAATGTCAAAGTGTACAGGTTACGGTTTTCAAACTCTCTCTTGATAGAATTCTGTTTTAACTATGGTATGAGCAATTATACTATTAAAATTTCTTTATTTGCAACATCCTAAAAAAATGCATACATTGTTTATAAAAAATCATTATTTAGGTAACTGTAAATATGTTTATTTGTTTTTTTTTAATTTATTAGTTTTGATAGCAAACCAATAGTAACAGATTAGAAATTAAAACCGTTACCCAAATTACTTTGTCTCCCAAAAATTTTTATTTTTGCAAATGATTTATAACTTCCAAAAATATCTTCCATTTATGCCATAATTTACTCAACTTTTATTGTATAAATAAGACCAGAAGTTAAAGACTCTGACTCCACATTCGAATTGTCTTTCTTTCTCGTGCTGTGGTTTTCGAAATCTGAGGTTAAACCATTTTCCCTATTTTTAATTGTTTTATTCATTTTTATATAGATCAAGTGAATTAGAATCAATTACTAAAATTATCTTTCTTTACCAGTGAAATGGAGAACAATCATATTACTATGTTCAGGTCACTTAATGCTCATTCCACCAATTATACCATCAAAGCTAAGATCATATCTATGTGGGATAAAAAAATGAATGGTTATGATAACCAGATCTATCGTGTTGACATGTTGTTAATGGATGAAGAGGTAAGATATTTAAAGTTTTTATATAATTATTAATATCCTTTTTTTATCAATAAATATACGTGTTCATTTTGTATGATTCGTTATATGTAATTTAAATTTCAGGGTGCCTTCATTCAATGTA